>NC_047669.1:11149882-11289882 GCF_011762505.2 Arvicanthis niloticus | reverse complement strand
AAATTGACAGTTAAAATTACCTAAGGATACCTACCAGTAAAATTTAGTGTAAAAGTTAAAATAGAAGACAGATTGCCTTGCCTACAGCATCGTGCTGGTATTGCAGTCTGCCTACACGAAGGACTCCTATGGAGGAAAGAACCTCGCATATACTGCTAGGGTTTATCTTGATTCTAGATGGTGGCCTAGGCATATCTTCTCTCTTCGGGACTTTTATTTCTACCTAATGATGAGTACTTTGGACCACGGTAGGGCTTTTTCAAGTAGAAGCAGCATGATGTGCGTGGTGTTCTGCTGCAGATTCTGGTTCAGAAACGAGGCAGACATTTGACTTGAGACACAGAAGGGAACGAGGTAAAAACCTCAAGTGCTAAGGCGGTAAGTAGCCTCGGCAAAACAACACACAGTTTGCCGACATTTGCAGAGACCTGCGACTGACTATGTGTTGTACAGGTATTGTCCCGGTGCCCCACTTGCTGCCATAGAACTGTGTGGAACTCTGCTGGAGAAACTAGGTGAGGAAGGAAGGACCAGTGGACAAGAGCACACAGAGGAGAGCCTCCGGGGCTTGTGGGGCCCGCCTGGGTTCTGACTTCCCAGCCAAGGTGCGGCAGCCCTGGGAGTCTGGGCCTGGGCCTGCTGGAGCCTCAGGAGCTGCCTCGGGCAGAGGTGTGGGGGAAAGAAAGTGCTTCAGCACAACACGAGTTTCACTTCCTGCCTCAAACCCAGAGAGTCCTTATATAAATATCGACCTCGGCAGCTGCCTCTCACCCTCTTCTCAGTATTACTCCTGAGGCTCAGCTCTTGCAGGCGCCTGCAGACTCTCACTTTCCCCAGTCCCATAGCACTCACAGCAGGCCCCCTGCCAGGTGGGCGCCTGGGGCAGAAATGAATCACAACCTCTCTCTGGCCCTCCAGCCAGCCATGCCCAGAAGTGCTTGCCTCACTGAGCAAGAGAGGGTGTCCTGACTAGTGGCCCACTTAATCAAATTAAATCCTGTCCACAGACGTGACAGGCACTCAACCCATCTGTGGAGGTCACAGAAAGCACCGTCAGCATTTGTGCAGGTAGTGGTTGGGCAGCACAGATTTTGGCATGGTCACCTAAACGAACAGCCCATGCTATGGACTGCGCTGGACTTGAGACTCTCAGACGTTCTCCACGGCGGTGAGGCAGCATGGTTTAAAAAGTAGGCTGAACGGAAATGTGTCCCAGTCTCCCTGCTACCATAAACAAATGAAACAGTTGCTAATCGTCGGCCATAAGAAACTTACCTTTGAACACTGCATCATTTGTTAAGCCTGTTTTATTTTTGGAGATCATATCTAGATGAGAAAAGGAATAAGTGAGCAAACTCGGCCATGTGACACAATCTCCCTGAACATTAATATCTTCCTAATAATATTGGTAGGAAGGCTCTAGAGAGATGGCTTTGTGGGTAAGAGTGCTTGTTATGCAAGCATGAAGACTTGAGCTCGGGCCACATTAAAAAGCTGACAATGGTCAAGCCCACCTGCAATCGCAGTGCCGTTGCAGAGGAGACAGGGAATCACTGAAACTGCCTTCCCGAGGGTTCCGGGAGAGATTCTGTGTCTAGAACTAAGAGAGTATAGAGTGGGACATCTCACATCCTCCTCTGGTGGATACAGGTGAGCACACTGCACACTGCACACATACACACACGTACACACAAACACACACACACATGTGCACACACGATGAACACACAAAGATAAATAACAAAACAAGTCAATAGTAAGGGAGTTGCTTCTCTTCCAGGGTTGCTGTGTGTCATTCAGAAGGTAGATAGCATCCCCTTTCCACGTATGGAGCACACTTGGCAAGTACTTCTAGTGTCAAGTAAAACAGAAGTTGTCGTTCAAAAGTATGTTAATTTCATATATATGTAAATATATACATTATATTACATATATATGGATATATTAAACAGTCATACATCTGGCAGTCCTAGGGACTAACCTAGGGCCCTCTGTGTGCCAGGCAAGCACTCTCCCATTGAGCTGTATTTCTAGCCTTTTTCACTCTTTGTTTTAGGACAAGTTCACTCTTCTCTGACTGTTCTAGAACTTCCTATGGCGCCCAGACTGACCAAAGCTGCAGTCCTTTTGCTGTAGGGTACTTGAGATTACAGGCTTAGTGCTACCAGGCCCCACAACTGCTCAAATTTAACAACATCACATCCTTAGACAGTGAACCCCAGACATAAGATGGTAAATGACTTCCCTGGGCCCTTGAGATAAACAGACAACACACACACACACACACACACACACACACACACACATGTACACCCACATACATGTATACCCACATATACACACCCACACGTATACACACATGTACAGCTACATGTACACATACACACACAATAAACACACAGAGATAAATCACAAAATAAGCCAATCTAAGACAGCTGCTTCTCTTCCCGCTGTTTAGGGATCTCACAGAGTAAATGCTGTCAAAATAGTGTATTCACTCTCCCCTTTGATATGCCTCAGACTAGATAGTTGTGGGTTTTTTTATAAAATGGAATGGAAAAAACAGATTACCAAACTGTTTGTTTAGAATAAATATATTAAAATTATGTATAATCTTTGAAGATAACTCAAAATAGATGAACACCAACCAAAATATTAACTCCCAGCCACCTCTAAGTATGGTTTCAGGACGGTTTGAATGTCTTTCTTCGTGGTTCTTTGATTGATCTCATTGGATAATGCTTAGTGTACGAGATACCAAACGGAGTTTTGATGTCCTTAATTTTTTCTCAAGCATGCATCAGGTGTCAAGTAGAGAGAGCCACAGTAGGCCACTATGATTATAAACAGGACTGCTTATTGAGGAGGGCTCTGGGGTGATTTGTTGTCAAATTTGTCCCTTGCTGATTACTGTGCTCGACAGTCTTATTCATCTATCCAATAAGCAGCCTTTACAGCAGAACATGTACAGTGGAAGGAAGAAGATGGCCCAGTGCTCAGAGACCAGCTCCAGGTTCGGCTCCCATTATTTCAAGGCCATGAACTCTTAACTACTCTGAGCCACATAGAGTTCTCTAAGCTGTAAACACGGGGCTTGTGATACATGGAAAGGTTCTCTGTGATCAGCCCAGTGTCAGCACTGTTGGAAAGAGAAGGGATTTCTGTCAGGGGACAGGCCCCAAACTAGCAGTGAAGAACAGACATTTGCTGTAAACAGCTGACATGCCAGAGAAATGAAGTCCGTATATTCTGTATATATCAGCAATGTTCTCTCTCCCTCTCTCTCTCATTCTCTGCTTTGGTGTTTTCTGTTTTTAAAGACAGGCTCTCTCACATGTGTTACTGCACCTGGCTTTGTTCTCAGCTTTGTATTTGTTCCATAAAGTATTATTTAAGATAAATTCTCTCCAAGACTTCATTCTTGAGCATTCTATGAAACAAATAAAAATTTAGGGCAACAAAAACTGAGCCATACTAAGATATCTATTACCAGTCAATACGTGACACTGGACATTTCAGACAGTATTGGAATTCCAAAACCACTTCCTGAATCTGCCAGTGCTGATCTTGAGTGGAACCTGTGCTTCCCAGCTCATACTCGGTCACATCAGGAGAAAGGCAGGGAAGACATTGTACACAGTGAGTTGAAATCCCTTGTAGTTGATAGACAATAAACAGAAAATCACGTAATACTTAGAATGCCTTCTGCTTACTGGGAGCCTTACCACCAATGAGCTGTTCCTCAGATCTCACTGGGAATCTTTTCTCACTGTGGGAAGTGGGAAGTGTACGTGATGATGGGTCATGGCAGGACAATCTGCACCTCAGCTAGTGACTGGCTAGTGACAGCCATTCATTCATTCACCTCTCAGGAAGCATTTATGGAGCACTGAGCACGTGTAGATTTCTGAGACTGTGAGCAGGAGCTAATCAAGCTTTGGTGCTTCTGCAAAGCAAGTGGCCCTTATTTCCTCAGCACCTGAGCATGGCCCTATGACAAGGAGGTGCATCTACAGTAGTGGAGTCCTTGGGAAAGTTACTTCTTCTCCTTAGTGATCACCAAGGACTAATTCTGTTGTTACATGGTGCCTTGCAATGGGAAAGGTCTACATACAGAGACAGAGCAAAGGTCACAGAACAATAAACAGCGGAGGTTAAATGAAACCACGAAACCTCCAGGGTGTGTGTGTGTGTGTGTGTGTGAAGCAGCCCATCCCTGCCTCCCCAGCTGGCCCAGAATGCAATTGCTATACTCAGGCTCAGCAGGAACTGGAACACAGCTTTGGGTCTGTAAAGACCTCTGCAGAACCCTTTGTGGAGATGGGACTTACATGAAGACATGATGTGCAATGTCCCAACTGTTCCAATGACTCAAGCTTGGTAGAGAATGTTGATCACACTATGCGTACAAAACAGAATTATTCAAGTCTTGTTGCCTTCCCTCCCCCACGCTTTACCTGTGTCACCCAAAGTCTCACAGGATAGCAACACCTACATCTAACTGGGCTCACATCTAACTGGGCTGACTGAATGTGAAAACTCATGTAAGAGGTCTTGGTAAACTCTAAAGTGCTTCATACATGGAAAATAGAATTATTATTCATGGAGGAGGGAGAAATAGTGGTACCTAAGAAAATCAACAGTCACAACCCAACTAGATTGTTGTGTAACTGGTTCAGAAGTGAGTATAAAATCCAGCTCATATAAGTCTCATGAGGTAAGACTCTCACCATTCCCATCCTATAGATGATATGAAGGGTAAGTGGGCAGCTTGATTAATGTCTTCATCAGTAAGTGGCAAAGCTGGGACTCACAGAAGGTAGCCTGTTTGCAATGCTCATGACAAGGGTGCTCTTCTACTTCCTGTAAGTTAAAAAAAAATTATCCAGGTTAATTCTACCCAGAGAGTATAATCTGAATGCTGGACCAAGGATAGGGTATGTGAAAATGAAGCACCCAGAACCACTCCAAGGAACAAGAATATAGCTGGTGTGTGTGTGTGTGTGTGGGGGGGTATGATTGGTAATGGAACAATGCGTAGAATATTGTGATTACAGGGGAAATGAGAATTTCAGAATCTCCACTGTCAGCACACGATGGAAGCAAGGGTATGATCAAGGTGGGCTCCAGGGCAGGCTCACAGCCGATGTGTCAGACGCTCATGGTGAAGGGTCTTGAATGCCATATTAGTCTCATTAGATCGTACTGTAGCCTAGAGTTGAAAGTGAAGTGTGACACATATATGTACGGTAGTGTGTAATGGGAGGAATACTAAATCAGAAGGGAGCCATTACTATGACCATAACTGGAGGGCCTACGAAGATAACCAGAGATGAAATGTAAGCATCAAGGCAGACCTCTCATGCAGTAGAAAGGCAAGTGAAACTTCATTGATTTGTTATATCTGTGAGGCTCACATGATGAAGGGTGGAGGGACACAGAAGGCTGGGTTGAAGAGACACTTCAGAGGGATCCTCCTCATCCCACATTTGACTTCCCCACACCATTATCGGTGTGACACCTTCGCTTCTGGGAACTTTTCCAGTTGTAGAAATGCTTTACCTGACCAGATAGCTCCCTCGCTACTCTTCACAGAATATTGCTAAAGTGAGCTACTGTTTTGGTTTTTTTTTTTTTTTCTTTTATCTTCAAGTTCTTAGACTTCGTCTTTTGTGTTTTGTTTGTTTGTCTTGTTTATTGTTGTTGCTGTTGTTGTTGTTTGCAAATCTAAGCAAGTCTTTGTCTCAGAATTCTTCCCATTGGCAACCTCAAGGGAGGGGCCGAGACTTTCCTTAGTTGTCAACTAAGGATCTTTGACGTGATCAGAAAGACCATATCTGAGAGGCTGAGGACCGAAGAGACCAAAGAAGGGCAAGCAAAGATAGTTCAGGGAAAGGGATCCAGCCTGGCAGGTGACATCCAGTGTTTAGTGGTAAAAGATATGAGAGTGCTATATGTATGCTCTCATCAGCCCAACCCAAGAACAGAGTTTCCATGGTAAGTGTTCATGAGAAAATGGGACAAGGAACCCAAATCAGCTGTAGTTCTTACAAGTAACTGAGACCTCACACATCACTTCTGTAGCCTGCAAACAGCACATTATTGGTGTTAATAAGTAATGAGATTCTTAAGAGAACCATGTAGAACTCCTGCCTCTGGGGGCTCACACTTTAAGGGATCAGATAATGGGGAAGCTACATATCTGTCATATTACTATATGTTATACTTACAGATTATCTTTAGTGTGTACATAGGGAGCCACTAATTTACCTAACTTCATGAAATCCTCATTACACATGGTTTTACATAACACTGTGTCCTTGTGATAAGAATAGGGCCAGGACATCCTCAATAAATATTTATTATATTATAATATATAAGTGAGCAGATACATGGATAAGTACCTGATAGTATCGGGTCTAAAACAGAAACAGGCTCCTCTGCCCTTCAACTGAACACTTTACTAAGTATGACAAGGTGAGCCCCATATTGTAATGACTTCAGTGTGAGGCTTGCCTAATTGAGGATAGCACAATGTCATTTCCTATTTTGTATGCTAACGCTGTCCAACCCAGTGCTAGTTTCTTGGCTACAGGACAACAGTCTTTGACCCAATCTATCAGGAGCCTGATCTTGGGAGGAAATGACCTTGTCACAAATCCTGCTCATCCAGGGAACGTGGGCAAGTCACTTCTTGTCTGTGAATTTTCTGTGTTAAAGGAAGGAAATCTCATATCTCTTTGGCATACTTGCTAAATCATTTCATTCTGGGCAAGAGACTGATCTTGTTGAGAAAGGATCTAAATTCAGCCACCAGGCTCATTCCTGAAGTGGCAGGATCTTTGCGGGCATTTGTGTTGAATCTTCAGCATGAGAGAACAGTTGACACAGTGGTATTTGAACCTGTGAACTTTGAGCTTAAAAGTAAGAGTTCACCTTTCTCTAGTGTTACTGTGTTGGCCAAATGTGGCTGCTGTACCCTGCCTGTGTCGAGGACCGGAAACCTCACATGAGGTTACACTGATCTCACAGAGGTCCCTTCCCCAGTTCCACCTCCAGATGTTCCATGGGGGTTTGATGTGAGGAGGAGGAGTTAACCATACCTATTGTCTCTGATGAGGTCAAGGAAGGTGGGGCAGGGGGAAAGAGAGAGGAGAGAAAAGGAGAGAAAGGAGGGCAGGGTGAGGGGGAGAGAGAGAGGGAGAGGGAGAGGGAGGGGGAGAGGGAGGAGAGGGGGAGGGGGAGGGGGAGGGAAGAGGGAGAGGGAGAGAGAGAGAGAGAGAGAGAGAGAGAGAGAGAGAGAGAGAGAGAGAGAGAGAGCGAGAGCGCTGGTGGGAGCATTCTAGCCTTCTAGCCTGTGGATGCAAATTTGGTTTGCATCTACTAGGCTTTGTTAGCCAGAAGGAAAAAAGGATCTATAACCACACCAAGGCTTTTCTGTGAGAAATTTTAAGGCTACTTCTATTTTCAGAAAACTGCCATGATTCCCCTGTTGGCAGTAATATTCTGGTGATTTGTTTTGCACACCTTCCTGTGTGTGCCATAATGATTAGGGCTTTGTAGTGATAGTATCTATGTGAGACCCAACCTTTCCATAGGGAAGAACACTCATAGCCAACACCTGTGTGTAGAAGCTTCCGACCGGAGTAGATAGAGATGTAGGCCGTCTGGCAACTTTGTGTGTGAAGTGTAATGCAAGAGGGGCAGAGCAGGAAACTCAGAACTCTTGAAAAACTGCCACTGTCTAGAACCTTCCCATGTTTATCAAAGCCTGTAAACAAATGACTGTTTTCAGCTGTGAGTTCTAATGTCACTCCCATCCCTGAGTGCAGTGCATCCCCTCCTAAAGAGGGAATTCACTTTGTTTACAGATGTCTTTGCTTCCCTGCAGCTCAGCTCATTGAAGTTACCATCCATAGGTAATTGACACCAGGGTGTTTGAAAAGACTTGTGCCATTCATCAGAGGGAATTATTTTCCTAGGGCCATTGTTTACCAGGTGGGCATGAAGCAAATCTCTCAACTTCCAGGTTGGCAGGATGTGGAAGTCTTTCTTATGCGTCTTCACTACTCCCTCTTGTATTATTTGTTCCACCAAATTGCAAACCATCTGTGCCTACGAGATATATTATCTTTACCTTTGTTTCTCTTATGGTTCCCCCTTAGGTAGCCTTCTTCAGTGTGTGTGTGTGTGTGTGTGTGTGTGTGTGTGTGTGTGTGTGTGTGAGAGAGAGAGAGAGAGAGAGAGAGAGAGAGAGAGAGAGAGAGAGAGAGATTACCCTAGAAGTTTGAGGACAGGAGGATAAGAAGTTAAAGGATCAGCCTGGGATACATAGTTAATTCCAAGTCAGCCTGGGCTACAAGAGCCTGTTTCAAGATACATTCATACATACATACATACATACATACATACATACATAAGGGTTTGCTGAGCTTTTCTTACTATGCTCTTGTTGGCTGACTTACTAACCACATAAAATAACCATGATGTTACTACTGCTGTCATACATGGAAGAAGTAAAGCTCCAAGAAATTTTAGAGTCTCACTTTGTGATACACAACTGGCTGACCAACAGGCTAGGTCTGAACCCATGACTATCCACCCTGAGGACTCCCAGGAGCAAGTTTCCTCCAATTCACAAGATCTGATTGGTAAATTTCAGAGGTTCTGTCAGCTGGCCTGAAAGCATTATGTGAAATCACAATAATGAATTCACACGACCAAAAAAAAAATCAGCAAAATGATACGAAATGCTGACAACGTGTTGTTTCCTATTTGTTTTGACATATTATTAGTAAGCATACACTAGTGTCACTTATATTGTTTGTGCTTTAGTATGCTGGAGATGGTGTACAGTGGCGCAGAGCTGGTGACCTGTCCACATTGTATGGGACGTTCATATTTCAGGGATGTTCCATTGCCAGCTTGAACTTGGCCATGATGGAAGTTTTCACCATGGACACTGGCAAACAGAGCAAATGAGTGCTTCCTAACTGTGAACCAGTTACTAAATACTTGACGCCCAGCACTGTCCTGAAAGGCAGATTACACTGCAGTGAGCAACAGGCTTTGAGCCCAAAGCACACATAAGCCCTTTCATTTCTTGGCTTATCTTCCACCCAGTCTGGCCCAACTTTGGGCCATCATAGACAAGCTGCCTCCTGAGGTTAGAAAACTGCCCTTTACAAGACTTATTCCGCCTTCAGAGTTGGATCAAACATAAATCTGTGCAGTGAAGCTCTTCCTCTAGCCACGTATCCTATACCTCTATCACAAATGCAATTGTATACCCGTCCCACTTTGTACACAGCAGTATATGACATAGCTTTGGTAGAGTAAATGGGAGTTCTGAAATATTAATGTAAATTTATTTACCCAATTTTACATGACTATAACAACCCATTGTTCTATTGGTTAACCCCAAAGTTCGATTTCGTGCAAATTTCTATCCCGTGTATATTTTATAGGGTCTCATGAACTAAGAGCCACACTTGGACTCAGAGGTTGTGGTGATTGGCAATTGTGTTTTAATTCTAGAATTCCATTAGGATTGGGCCTCTGTCTCTTCATCTGTCTAAAGCTAAATGTGATCTAGATGCTTTTGACAGCCCTGCCTCTATTGTACATGATACTACACCTCCGTTCTCCTCTGCAGTGCTCAACTCCGGCACTCCACACTGTAGGGCATTGAAGTTACTAGCCTTGTTGAAGCCTTTCATAGCTGCATAACCTTGCAGACTACACGGAAGGCCATGTTTTACACTAGACGTGTCGTTTCTAGCAGATAGCCTCAGCTTTACCTCCAATGCCAGCTTACCTGATGATCACTCAGAACTCTGATGTCAAGAAAAGTCTGGAAGAGACAAAGACTTTCTGGTCAGGAGCTCTTACTGCCTTAGGGGCAAACTGCAGCTGACCTCAAGCCAAAAGGGAGGAGGCTTTTGGATGGCTTTTGGAGATGAGGAGAATGCCTGAGTCGCTTCCACTTAACAGTCTAGAAGATTAGAAAAGAATGGTTGAAATCTGTACCAGAGATCTGATTTGGCATCT
Source organism: Arvicanthis niloticus (assembly GCF_011762505.2). NCBI lineage: Eukaryota > Metazoa > Chordata > Mammalia > Rodentia > Muridae > Arvicanthis > Arvicanthis niloticus. The sequence continues at coordinate 11,279,832 of NC_047669.1, read as the reverse complement.
TCATCTTTGAGCAGTGAAAAGGAGAAGGAAGAAGGAAGGGGTCAGATGTAAGGCAGGTGGTACTTCCTACTGGATTAGAAGGAAGATTGTGGTAACTAAGGTTTGTGTATGGGGCTCTGAAGAGTGCACCCAGCAAGCAGCTCAGATAGCACATCTGCTGCATTGTATTTGGGCTGCTCGTGGCCATGAACCTGTAGGTCATTTGTATCTGCATGGAAAATCAGCTAAGTGCCCTTAACTCATCATTCTCACATCTAACTACAAACACCATGGCTTCCATGTCCCAGTCCACATGATGACTTTGTTAAACAGATACTGTAACTTTTTTTTTAAGCAAAGAAATAATGGAAGATTCTGATAGGAAATTAGATCAGACACACTGATGTATGTCTGCTCCCAGTATTCATGAGGCTGAGGTGAAAGGCTTACATTGAAGTTGAGGAAAACATGGGCTACAGAGAAAGGTCTTGTCTCAGAAATAAATGAATAGGCAGGGGATGAACTCACAATCACCGGGGTGTTAGGCGGAGACCCAAGTTGGGCTCGCTCTTTTGTGTCCACTATTGGCGTGCTTTTTCCATTTCCAGTGACCTCTACCTGCTTACATCAAAACTGTTAACTGAGCTGAGAAATCTTTGAACTGCTGCTTGCTTGGGAACCCACAGCACCACACTAGAGAAAGAGAGGCCCAATAAACTCATGGGTCCAGCACAGCCTAGAAGTAGAAAGGTAACCCCTTTAAGTTTCAGAAGGAGAAAAGGAGTCCAAAGAGACATGTGTCATGTCCAATGTCATGCAGAGTGAGGATGGAGGCTTGGACACTCACATGAACCTCCGGTCTCCACCTGCTTGTCAGTTGTCATGTACCCAAACATCCTTCACGTTTGCCCTCCTTCAGCCACCGGCAACATTAAGGAAAAAAAAAAAGTCATTGCTTTCAAATCCTTGACCATGGTTGAAAGGACAGTGCAACATTTTCTGCCAGCTTGGGAATGGACTAAGGAATGGGGACAGAGGGAGGCAAGCATGCTCCAATCTCAGCTGTCACTTTGCATTTCATCTCCCCTGTGCCAGGCACTGGATTTATTGCTGGTGAGAAAGATGACTCATGTTCTTCTGATGCCAAGCAACTAATTTATCTCGCCATGGCTTCGTAGGCACAAACGTTTAGTGTGTGATCAAAAATAGAGACCACCTGTCACCCCGTACCTTGGAACTGGTTGTCGAGCCTGAGAACTTACTCAGACACTTAACCCAAATACAACCAGATAGACTTGTTTTAGGATTCATCTTTTAGAACACAGTTACAGAAACTAGAAGAAATGTAATAGAGAGAGCCATCTCACTTGGAAGTCACCTGCCCTGAGTTTATTCACATTTGATTTATTATATTGACTTCTCTCTCTCTCTCTCTCTCTCTCTCTCTCTCTCTCTCTCTCTCTTCCTCTCTCTCTTTCTTTTCTCTTCTTCTTTCTTTCTTTCTTTCTTTCTTTCTTTCGTTCTTTTTTTTTTTTTGGTTTTTGAGACAGGGTTTCTCCGTGTAGCCCTGGCTGTCCTGGAACTCACTCTGTAGACCAGGCTGGCCTTGAACTCAGAAATCCGCCTGCCTCTGCCTCCCAAGTGCTGGGATTAAAGGTGTGTGCCACCACTGCCCGGCTCTCTTTCTTTTCTTTCTTTTGTCTTTTTCTCTTTTTTGGCAGGTGCAACAGATTTCTTTCCTTTGAGCCACATTATCACTATTTCCTGGAAAGGGTTAAAGTGGAAAATCTTTAGAGGAGTATCCTTTTGCTTTTCATTAAAACAACAACAACACACTTTTGTTGAGTGTTTAATACAATCTATCTTGATTCTAGTCACATGAACTGTTCTCCATAACTTCATCCAGATCTACCAGTTCCTGTCTCTCTTTTGTGTTTCTGTTTTACGCTGTCATACAGCAGATGCCCTGGTCTGCTGGTGTTTTCCATTTTTCTGCCCCTTTTCCATCATGTTCCCTGAATCTTACGTGTAGGAGATGCACTGTAAAAGTATTAGCTGCATCTGGTCACCCCGCAGTCAGCTGATCTCTGCATTTTGACCTGTTACAGCTTTCTATAATGATCTCTATCTATTGCAGAAAGAACCTTCTTTTCTGAAGACTGGAGCTACATTTATCTGTGGGTATAAGGTAGGTATTTAGAATGTTTATAGGAATTATACTAGTTCAGGAAAGTGGCAATAGTTGGTTCTCCTCCAGCTTCTAAGGCCTCACCATTCAGAGGCTGTGGTTTATTTTCATAGGTTCTTTAAATGATCACACCTTATACAGAGGCATCTGCTATATAGTTTCCCCCATAAGATCCACACTATGCTAGAGCATTCTCTATGCTATGGGAAAATAGCCTAAATTCTTTGATGACAGCAGTCTCTACTTCTGTAGATTTCTATGACTTAAGATGGATGCTTCAGTGCCCTAAGAAAGCTTTGAGCTGTTTCATGGTTACTGTTAATTGGGGATGACTGGAGAGGGCGCTTAATTTTTGACAACATTACTTCATAAGCCAAGGATTCTAGGTTTTATACATGTAGAAAGTTAACTGAACTATGGCGCACATCCATCCCTCTCTGTTTCCTGGTTGTAGATACAATGTGACCAGATGCTTCCAGCTCCCTCTGTCTTCACTCTCTGGCGATGATGTACCTTGAGCTGTGAGCCAGCAATAGCCCTTTGTCCCTTAGGTTGCACTTTCCCAGGTTATTTTTATCACAGCCAGAGGGAAAAATGAAGACAGTTCATTCAAAGAAACTGAGATTCCATCTCAATGAAGCAGAGTATCTGGAGTCTTGATGGCAGTCAGATGAAATCTTAATTCATGTGCATAGAAGAACCTGAGAGCTTAGCACACTGCCATTCACCATCTTACACAATCTGTAAAATGGGATGAGGGAATCCACTTCATAGCCTTTCATGCAATTAGTAAGTCAGCATGTATTAACACCCCGCCACAAAACTTCCAGAGACATTCTTAAGTGCTTAAAAATATTAGCTCTTATTCTTAGTGTTTGATTACCTTGGTGAGATTACCTAAAAATTTATTGTTTTCTCCAAAGATAACTATGGAGGAAGAGCTGTGATGGGCCAAGGGTTAGCTGTCGTGTGTTTCCTTCTGCCCAACAGCCTGTCTCACACAGTGTCTCTAATACACACACACACACACACACACACACACATGAAGAGAGATACAGAAAGAGAGAGAGACAGAGAGACAGACAAAGAAAAGACAGGCAGACAGACACACACATGCGCACATGTGCACACACACACTCACAGAGAGAGACACACAAAGAAAGACAGACACAAACACACAGAGACAGAGAGACAGAGAGACACAAAGACAGACAGACAGACACACACACATACAGTTCTGTTTGCAGAAACTGGACTGTTTTCCAAAGCCGCAAGAATAAGAGTACCAAATACCCTTTAGAAACCGAAATTACTTTGGAGATAACAGACTCAAGAATGTGGGTGTAAAATACAAATAATAGGCAAGTTCATACTGAAATCTTTACTTTTAGGAGTCGTCGGCTTTCCTCTTCACTTTTTTTTTTTTTTTCCTTTTTCCAAAAGCGTCATCACCATTTATGTGGTTTGTAAATGATCTTTCCTCTGGAAATTAGACATCACAACATAAAATGCAAAATGGCAACCAATTAAATATATGAAAAGCTCAAATTACTTTTAGGCCAGGTTAAGTCCTCCTTTGGGCATGGCAAGCTGCAAGGATGAATTTGCTTTGAGTCACATATTTTACATAAACCAAAGAGGTTACCCCTAAGAATGACTGTCTGGCTTATGTTCCCCGCCCCCATGGTGTCCCACATACTGTAACAGGAAGACATTAGCAGTTTCAAGACTTGAACTTTCTCTCAAATTTTTTCTTCACCTAAACCAAGCAGAGTTTCTCCGGTCAAAAACATTGATCCCTCTGCTGCTTGTAGTGGGTGGTCATGGGCTGCCCATCCTTTAGACAAAGAGATAAAGACTGACCATTCCTCACTTACCAAACGGTGCAAGAAAGTGAGGAAAAGCTTGTCCTCCTGGATTCAGCTTCGTTTCTCTGATTCCATAGTGATAATGGCATCACTTAGTAGAGAGGCCAGCCAAGATTAGTGTCTCAGGGATTATTTTAGTTTACTCCAAAATCTCTCCATAATTATAGAACACCATAAGAGAAAGGACCTGTCCAAGGTCATGCAGGGGTTAGGTGTTTCAATCACAGTCTGGTTTAAAAAGTTAAAACTCTGGCCCATAATAATGACCTCAGAAACATCAGAGTACCCATAAAATAATTAAAATATGATGACATGATGCAGTAGTTTTGACCTGACAAGATAGTTTAAGTAGATTAATAAGATAATAGAGGTGAAATGTCTACGTGAAAATCTTCAAGCAAATGGATAAAAACACTGCAGAACATCCACTCAAGAAAAAAAAAGAAAATCAGGGTTTTCCCCCTTTTGCAAATAAAACAGAATACCCATCGTTTTGTTTTGTTTTTGAAACAGTGCGTTCTGCATCCCAGGCTGGAAATGAGGTCACTTTGTAGCCATCTTACTGACTCCACCTCCTGGGTGCTTGGATTACAGACCCACCACATCTGGTATATGTGGTGCTGGGGTCAAACCCAGGGCTTCCTGCATTGCTGGCAAACACTCTACCAACTAAGCTGTAGCCCTGCTTTGATGCCTGCTGTAAATGTCTGTGGGGGTATAGCCAACTCTCTTTCCCCCACAAGTTTCCTTGTATTGCTCAGGCCTACGTATTTTGTGGCCTTCTAGAACTGAAGGTAATTGTGTCAGCCTGTGAGAAACAGTTGAGAAACCTGTGGCCAAGCACCGGTCTTGTCTTATTGTCAAAAGGAGAAACATTGATTTTACTGCGTTATTTGTTGACCTAAACTCAAGGGAAGAAGTCAAAATTTTGAGTGGAGGTAAATAGTATCTATGACATTCCAAAGATTTGCCCTTTAGAGAAACTGAGACTGGAAGAGAGGGGGGAGAGAGAGAGAGAGAGAGAGAGAGAGAGAGAGAGAGAGAGAGAGAGAGAGAGAGAGAGCCTGAAGATGAATTACAGGAAGGCGGTCGATCTGGCAGTGTTTACAGCTCATAGGACTTTGAAGATACAGATTTAAAACATACAAAGTAACTTGACAAAACGGAGATCATCCATTCCACACTTGTTGAGTGTAGGATCAGACTTGATTGAAGTAGACCAGAGGAGGAAGTTGCTACTAGACAGACTATTGTTAAGAACTTTTCAAACATCTAAACTGATAGAACAGGGAGGTGCCCTGAGATGAGAGCCTCACCCCAGAGCATCAGTTCCCCAGAGGCAACAGAAAGGGGGCTAAGTGGGAAGACACAAGGCAGGAGGGCTTCAGGACAGGAAAATGTCCCAGGTGGTATCTTATGAATCTGTCCAAATCTGTCATTTCTTTCTTTGGACAAGGGAATATTCTAGAATGGCTATGGGAAGAGAATGGCAATAGGCAGATTGAAACTTGGGCAAGCTCATCTCTCCTCTCCCACTGTGAAAGAACCATGGGATACTACTGCCCTCCAGCAAATGAAAGGACAGTAAAAGACCAGGACAACATAAGGCACTGTCCCCATTCCTAAATTCAGATGCTTTCAGATCGGATGTGGGAATTTAAAAAAAAAACAAAAACAAAAAAAAAACTTTAGTTCCGTTGACTGGTGTAGGATGCAGTTTGTACAGCTGGGATTGTTCAACCAGGTACTGGGCTTGGAGGTACCACACTACACGGCCTAGCATGCACAACAGCAGCAGAGGGTAGGGGTGGGATTTGTAGGGCTGGAGTGGTCACACAACCTTTGTTGGGATATGTGCTGCTGCTTTGAGAGACCAACGATCCCACTGGTAGAGATCATGAAGGATATCTCTACTGCTCATCATAATAACACTACAGGATGCTTATCGTAGGAAACTCTTGGACTAGGACCAAGTTGGAGGAATATTATATATCTATAGTCTCCACTCTCATAGATTTATGAGAGTACTTTTCACTTACTTACTTTGCCATGGAAGCCAGGTAACTGTTTTTACCTAACAGTATAACCATCCTGGAAACTCAGGCTCCAGAGCAAATACTTTGAATTCAGCAGTCATTCATGCACTGGTCCACAGAGTGTTGGAAATGAAGGCAGCACTAAATTTGATAGCATTTCTTCATCTTTTGAGTAACGAAAAGCTGAAGCCTGGGAGGGTTGTGTCAATGTAATTACTGATAGCCATTAACCTTGACCCGTATGATCCTAAGATTTAAAAAGTCAACAGATGCCTAGAGCTTTAGATCATGGGCTACAGTGCATTAAAGCATTATACGTAAGGTTTCATGGAAGACTGGACTTGGGAACCAGAGCACTGGGGTCTAGATTTCTCACTGTTACTGCGCAGGCTCATCTTTCCCCTCTCAGCAGCTCTGGGTCCTGTCATCTCTAAAGTGGGGAGGGTAAGGCTTGTGTGACTGATTTCAGAAGTTCTGGTAAGAATCAGGAGAGAGAAAGGATGTGAAAGTTGTTTCTACTTGCTATGTAAGTGCAGGGATCCGTCTTCCTGCTAACAGGTTGATGCTGCAGGCAGCGCTTAGAGGATGTGTCTGTTTTCAGTTGCCTCTCTCCTCCTGAGGGTACTTTGCATGAATCTGTCCGCAGTATTCATCTTTTAACCACTGTCACGAGTTAACAAGGTGTCAGTCACTCTCACCAAGCCACTTATCCTCTGGCATGGGACAGCTGAACCTATAGCCTCACTCACAGAGAGCTGAGGTGACTACTGAGGAAAGAGAAAAGTTCTCAGCTTAGCCATACTCTCAAGAGATGTTTAGATATTTGACTCCTGGTCATAAACATATATATATATATATATAATATATATAATATATATATATATATATATATATATATATATATATATTATACCTAACACACCTTCCACAGTCTGTGCTGTTTACACTGAAAGCAGAAAAGTTGAAAAGAAAGAATCCTGCAATAACACAGCAAAAGAAATGGGGGCATGAGGGGAGACAGGGACAGGGTTGAAGAAGCTTCGGCATCTTATCTCTAGACTGTAATTGATGATCTGAATGTTAGTATGAGATCTAAAGTGAAATGAATCGGTGGTTTCAGTTCCGGATATGGTATGCAAAGAAAAAAAAAAAACCTTGCTCTTTGAAATTCAGCACTTCCTTGTCTGTGCTTCAGGAAGCCACACGCCTGGTGTTGAGTGTGGAAACTGACTCATATCTGGCCCTTTGAGATTAGCCTCTCCAACCCTCAGACTGTGGGCAGGATCTGGGGCCTAATGGGAAACCAGAATGGGGTCTGGCCTACTCTGGGGAAGAAGGACCAGACACAACATCATTGGTGGACATGTCCTTCATGGTCCTTCCAAGTGGTTCTAGAGGCAGTGGATCTTCTGGGCCATTACCAGAGTATTTCACTATGTACTTGGCAGTGGGTGAGTGACCTGAAATGGCAGGAAGCAGAATCACAGACGCAGTGCCTCCCAACACTTTATTGTCACATTAAAGGAAGCCAGCCAACTGAACCACTTGGTGAAAATGCATGGCCCTGAGATCTTATCATGTGTTTTCCCACCAAGAAGCCCTAACAATTAACAGCCATTTTTCTCTTTGACTGTTTCAACAAGCTTCTGTCTGATACTTAGGGCTTAGGGACGGGGAGAAGTAATTGGTATTTATTTAGAGTTTATTGAGAAGGGAGAAGCTTTTCAGAGACTACAACATGGAACCCTGGGCTGGTGGCAGGGAGCCCAGCTCTCCAACAGGCAGATATAAGTGGTTTCCAGACATTACACAGAGCATCTCAAGAAGAGAAAGGCCCACTAAAACAGCATATATGTTTAGTTCTAATTCTCATGTCCCAAAATACCTTGCCCAGGAAGAAGGTGAAGGTGCTGGCTTAACAGAAGTCAATGTGGTGTACAAAGAGAAAAATCCAACCCAGCTCAGCGGTAGAAGATCCACGCTCTCTGTTGACCTTTGGCTAGACACTTAATCTCTCTGAACTTCTCTGTCCCCATCAGTACAGCGCAATCAATACTTACAAAATGAGATCATGTATGGGGAAGTATTTGCTTCATAGATGGAAATAGCTATGCAAAGGTCCATCATTATTCTTTTGAATCTTAATGGTTAACCTGTGTTGCAAGTGAAGGTATAGTCGTCTCCACCGAGTGAGGATTAAACTTCCTAACTTTCTTTCATAAGACATATTAGTCTGCATTTTTTTTTTTTTACCTGCATGCTCCTTACTTCCAAAACGGGTGTCCTGATCAGTAAAGCATAGTGAATAGATTAAGACCTTGTCACAGAAGACAAGAACAGTTAGAAGAAGAAAATCCACAATAAGAATAATAAAATCATGCAGCGTGATTTTGAAGTCCTTGGCAGCTCAGACAAAATAAATGGGGGGACGGATTGCATTATGCAGCTGCCTTTATCCACTAAAGAAAGAGCAGTTATGGATCAGAGTCAGCAAACTCCTTCCTAACCATAAACATCCTAGGAGACATGCATCTTTGGTTAAGGGCTATCAAAAGTTAAATGATAGAATCTTTAAAAGGAGAAACACGGAGGATGCTGCTCCAGTCTGAGCAGTAGGTGACATTCCCCCTTGTGAATTCATGTGTGCCTTTCTAAAACAACAAAAGCAGCACAGTGATTACTAGAAGGAGCAGGCTGCCTTAAAAACAGCAACAACAAACAGTATAAGAAACAAAACAACAACAACAACAACAACAAAAAAAAAACAGTGAAAATCAGGTTGCTCTTTGCTCCCAGGCTGGGGAACTGCTGGCCAAGGTGTCTACTGAGATTTTGTGGGGAGGGGGACACTGAAGTAGGCGAGGCAGTGTGTGGGGTGCCTTGCACAAGGTCACTTGATGTCTCTGAAACTGATTGTGTATTCTGAGCTCCTTAATAGGATTTTGTAGGTCACGGTGTTCTGGGCAAAGCTCCCTGTTGATGTACATCTCTCATGTAAGATTTAGATCACTTCTTTTTGGGCAGAGCTCCATGGAAACACCACCCATGATTTCTGAAATGGAGCCTGATTGGGTCCTCATAAAGCCTGACTGCCATGGACAGCAATCTCCGCTGCTGACACACATTGGACACTTGGCAAGCCGGAGACTACTAGTCTCTAGTCACTGTAGCTTATTATTACTCTAATGTTAAAGTAAGTTCCTGTTTACATAAAATAGCCAAGCAATGGAGTATTCTAGGCAATGGAAAATTCTGGCTCATCTGGTTACCATCCATATCATTTGAGATTCTTGATTTCCAAAGAAGTAATTACAACACACTTTGCTGAACACTAAAATGCTAAAGTGTGACTTAAGCTTTCTTTGGTGATTCACAAGGTGCTTCAGGATCTGCCAGCACCAGATAGCATAATTAGCTTCGTAGCTTCTCATTTTCTAGGACTAGGACCCAGAGTGGAAATGTGGAAAGTGTGGAAATCTGGGAGGTAACTGTAGGCCACTCTAACCAGACCATTGACGTTGCTGGCACTGTGGGGAAGGGGTGTTATCTTTTAGTCTGTTGACAAATGCAGCATCAGACATACTATCTATTGTTGGGTGTATAGTTTGTTTTCACATTACTAATACTGTTCTTCTCAAGAATAACAAGAAATCAGGCAACAGTGACTCATACCTGTAATTGCAGCTCTTGAGAGGCTGAGGCAGGAGGATTTCCAAGAGTGCAAGGGCAGTTTGGGATACATAATGAGTTCTAGGCTGGGACTTTTTAAAAAGGGAGATAGATAGATAGATAGATAGATAGATAGATAGATAGATAGATAGACAGGTACACAGATAGGTAGATATATGATACATATATGATAGATAGATACTAGATAGGCAGACAGACAGATAGCTATGATAGATAGGTGATAGATAGACAGATAGATGATAGATAGATAGACAGACAGACAGATACACTGCTAGATAGATAGGGAATGTTAGGGAACGCAAAATGATGTGTTGCATTTACTTCTCCAGCTTGATATTTGAGCAAAATCAGTGAAGAAAGCATGAGCCACGTCAGAGGCTGCAGATGAATACAACAGATTTCATTTCTCTTTAGTTGTTCTTTTGACACTTGTTGACTTTATTTATGTGTGTCTACATCTGCAAGAGGTCTGAGAACAACTAGCAGGTGGTTGGCCTAAAGCCTGTGGACCCCAGGGCTCAAATTCGTGTGATCAGACTTGGCAGCAAGAGCCTTTACAATCATTTCTTATAAGAGAAAACTTAGGCATAGAGAGGGCCTGTGAGTCCACTTCTGCCTCATGTCCATTCTGTGTTACAGTTGTTAATATAATACTACACACACGCACACGCACACGCACACGCACACGCACACGCACACGCACACGCACACCATATCTGCTGAGACCAGGCTGGGAGTCTGGTGAGCAGAATGACTCCTACCACATGTACAGCATAAGATGGTGGAGCACACACAGCCCTTTACTCTGGGACTCTGGGAACTAATCTTTGTGTTTGAAGATTATTAAAGTCCTCGTCTGTGTATGCACCCTTGGTCCAGCTCTAAAAAAAGCTCACGGAGTAAAGGACGAACAGAGTCCCCAGGATTCAGTCAAAGTGAAAACCTCCCCAAAATAGCAAAGACCCGCACAACCTCCCCACATCTGTGAGAAAAACTTTCGAAAAGTCACCCAGACAGGGTCGCATTTATGGCTGTCTTGCTCTGCCTGTGTTGGGACTTGAGCCATTCCTTCCTCTCCGTCTTGGGCACTTCAAAAAGTAAGCCTGTACTCAGTGCATTTCCACAGTTAAGTCACGGCTACTCTTCCCTCTGAAGGAAGGGGAAGAAGGAAGTTGGTGAATTCAATGGTGATTACATTTTTGAAGGGCAGGGTTCAGTCTGTTTGGACTGAGCTCTGGTGGTCTGGACCTAGTTTTTCTTTCTGAGCTTCAGAGTGAAAGGTCTCTGTTCTTCAACACTTATTCCTCCTGTCTTTGATCCTGAGCCTGGAAACTTGCTGCTTGCAGGAGACACCATAGGCTGGGATCACAGTCTAGATCGAAGGCAATAATCTGTAAGATTCCAGGATCTGTTGGACCACACTGCCCTGCCAGAGCAGTGTATCAGGTATCCTGGCTTCTAGATTGTACCTTCACTGTTCCAGGTGACTTCTCAGAGAAATCTGAATGTGGGTCTGTATGTGAACATTTTCCCATTTTCTACAAATGTCCTTTATTGGTTATAAAGAGACTCCATCACAGATGCTCCTTAGAGGTCAGCGAGGTTCCATGTTTAGCCCTTCATGGGGGTGGGGTTACTGGCAAGCATTTTCTGCTAGTGGTCCTCCAGGTAAGAACGAATTTGAGTCCACACAGCTCTCCAGTAGTCTCCATTTCCTGCAGTGCATTCTAAACTGTGGATGTTGGTATTTAGAGAGAGCAGTAGGGTTTCACAGAAACTGGCACCAGATATATTTTTTAATTAAATAAAGAGGCAGGTCCCTAGAGGAGGTCACTCCTTCTTTCTGATATCTTCCAACATCGTAGGGGGAAAAAACACAACAAAACAAAACACCAACCCTCTTTTCTTCTCTTCCCCACACTTTGAGCTTCTCCAGTGCCCTGTGCTTGGGTCCTAAACACATCTGTTTGAGCAGTTTTCCTGGCTGACATGGTGGATCCCTGTTTCTGTCTGTTGACCAGACTTCCTCCCTTATAAAGTGTCTCTCCTTCCTTCAGCCTTCAGTGCCTCATCCACATGGCTTCCTCCACTGCATATTGCTTACTGACAGCATATTGGCATGTCACTGATTGTCTCACGTGTGTAGACTCACTGAAGGCAGGAGTCATTGTATTGTTCTGTCTGTTCTCCAATCCTCAAGATAAGGCTTAGCACATGGTTGCATCAAGATAGGCCTCTGTCTTGACACAAACCTCAAACGAACTTCTCTAGCTAGGGAGAAAGGAAATGGCCTGCCTTCATGTTTTCTCCTCAGCTGAAAGCAGACTTAAGGGTTATTTCTGTCTTGATATCTAACTTAGGTCTGTATAAGTCTTAAACTCTATATCCATAGGGACCAAGGAACAGCAAAGATGACCACTGGAACTATGTATGGTAGTAGTGCATATATATATCACACCTAAAGACTTCTCATGGCCCTGGAAATTTACAGGAATGTATAGCCGTGCTGTTCCTGAGCCAGCTCAGAACCTGTTTTGCTAGAGGTTTCTTCCCTTGGCAAGTATGTTGATGTATTATGAATATTGCCAACTGGGACAGGCAGACACTCTGATTGTGCCCAAGATTTTTTTTTTTAATCCTAGTATAGCTGTCGTTCATGTCAGGAGACTATACACTTTTTGATCTCTACTCATGAACCTGGAAGCTCTCTGAGTTATCTCAAGTAACCAGGCTAAGTAGAATCTCTGATTCCAACATCAATAATCCTTTGTAATTCATTGACTCTTAGACCTAAAGACATCAGATCTGGAAATAAGCTTAAAAATCATTTCATCCCTTTCTTCTTTTCAAAGCTTAGTTTTAAAATGGAGGATTGGCTATTTTTCATTCATGCAGTAGCAAATCCATCTATCCATACATTTCCATCTAATGATCTACCTACCTGATAGTTCATTAAATACCCACTAATACCAGGCACACAGCTTGTGCTAGCTCTAAGCATAAAAGCATGAATAAGGTATGATACCTGCTCCTCAACAGTTTATTATACACACGTATACACACAAATACTTATGATTCAATATGATGCACAGTACAATATGATGTGTATGAACCAAGCAATGAACCGAGCGTGCAGAATATTGTAACTAATCTGCTCTGCCTGGATGGATGAAGAGAAAGTATTAAAAAGTAACATACAAGAAAACAGGTCCCAGGGAATGGAAGAGAAAGTAAAGAGTAGTGATCACAGAGGTAAATATCCCAATCTTAGATAAGTGTCCAGCCTTAGATAAGTGCAGGATTCTGTGGGAGCAGTGAACAGGAGGTGGGCATGCTGAGGAAGGCAGAGACTCAGGTGGAAAACTGGTCCTGCTGACTGGGAGCCTGGTGTGAGAGGCTGGTGTGGACCCCTTCACCTCTGTGTTGAGTACTTGGGTTTTAGCTAGGCATGAACAAATGGAGCTTTGAAGATTTGCAGAGGGGCCAATATCATCTGTCAGGCCCAAAAGGACAAATGGCTATCTGTGGTGCCTGTTAGCTTACCAAATCTATGCTGGCCTCCAAGTTTCCTCAGTATCACAACTACCTGTGGCTCTCTCTTCTCAGGGCTTCTCATCCTATTCCCTAGCCTAAACTCCAGCTCATGACCTTTCCTTCCTCAGCTTCTTATTCCCACACAACCCTGCCATTTCAACCTTTCTCCTCCCTCTCCCTCTCCCTCTCCCTCTCCCTCTCCCTCTCCCTCTCCCTCTCCCTCTCCCTCTCCCTCTCCCTCTCCCTCTCCCTCTCCCTCTCCCTCTCCCTCTCCCTCTCCCTCTCCCTCTCCCTCTCCCTCTCCCTCTCCCTCTCCCTCTCCCTCTCCCTCTCCCTCTCCCTCTCCCTCTCCCTCTCCCCCTCCCCCTCCCCCTCCCCCCCTCCCCCCTCCCCCTCCCCCTCCCCCTCCCCCTCCCCCCTCCCCCTCCCTCTCCCTCTCCCTCTCCCTCTCCCTCTCTCTTCCCTATATCTTTTGGCCTCTCTCTCTTGGCCTTCTTAGCCTGCGTACTCTCTTCCTGTTCCTCCCTCTCTCCTCTCATAGCCCAGTCCAGTCTATCAGCCATGTTCAATCAACTACTTTCTCTCCCTGCTCTGGACTCTTCCAGATGCCTCTGGATGTTCTCTTCCCCATGTCCACAATAAATGACATCCCCCTCAACCATACCTTGGAGTGGTCTTGCCCTTAGTTTATACAATACTTCACTTAAATTGTATGAAGATCTCACGGGCCACAGTAAGAAAAGATGGATCATGTTGCCAAGCAGAGGGATGGCATTGCTATGCAAATGTTCTAAAAATAAAAGCCACCAGAGGAAGGACTCAACACACATACCAGGTTGTGTCTCCCTCTCGCTTATAATTCTTCATACTACTCTTTTCCCCATTCTGGGGTGTCTTCCTCATTGCTCTCTGTTGACTTCTTATTTTTCTTTTAAACCAGTACTTGTTATTATATTAAATTATTCATTTCTTTGCAATCTCTTCCACCATAAGAAGAGAGAAGATGCCAGAGCAGAAGCCTTCTCTGTCCTATATTCCACAGGATCCAGGCTTAGCAAGTGAACAAGTGTTCGCACAGGGATTGGTAGACAGACCTTGACCTCAAAGAGGGTCAATGAGACTAGGACGAAGTTAGCCCATAAAGGAAGACAACCTGCTACTTTTCCATTTTTAACAGAGTTTATGAGTAGGTAAAGCTGGCCTCAGTCTAGAGGGGACAAGTCCCTTCTCACTGGCAGCATTTGTTCTCCACATCTGAGAACTTTTATGGCCCCTGATTTTGCTAATGCCCCAAATTCGTTTTGTTTCTACACATTACCATTCTCTGGAATAGAATCTTCCACAGCCTTTCTGCCTTGTGCTCCTGTGTTTCAGTCCCATGTCTGTCACTGGCTGGCTAGGGGACAAAGCAGCTGCTTTTCTTAGGGCTTTATTTGCACAATTGTAAAACAAGAATCTGAAAGATGCTATACAATTCACATGCTTTGAGACTAATTCTTTTCCTAGCTAACCTAAGAGTTCATCTGTTTTCATTTTCCTAAAAATACCCAATAATTATAGACAAGATTTTAATAATTTTTATGTCTCTTTATTATGTCTCAACTTTTAGCTGTATTTTTACCATCAGAGTCATGAGTTGCACTGCCTCTCATGAACATTATTTGTCACGACTTTTATGTTGCCACAAAGTCTCCTCATTTATCATGTTAATGGGTATGTAATTTTCTATGGGGTTAATACATCATAAGTTATTTAACCATTTCAAAGGGAATTTGGTTTCTTTCCAGGCTTTGCTATTTGAAAGAGCTTGGTGTATATAGTTTTTCTTTCTTTTTTAGAGACTTTTGCCTTAGGGTAAATCCTTAGCAGTGGGCTCACTAGCTGAGTTTTATGGTTCTGAAATGTATTGCCAAATGGCTCTCCAAAAGGATTGTTTCAATTTGTGTTCAATTTGTGTTCAATGCAGAATGCCAGCTTCACAGAAACCTTGTCAGCTTGGGTTTTTTTTTTTTTTTTTTTAAAAATCATTTCCCGTTATCTTTTTTTGTTGTTGTTCAAGTTGAACTTGTATGCAATGGGGCTTCCTGATTGTTCCTCTGTGGGGATTATTATCAGCAGGGCTGAAGTTCTAATATAGGGCATGGCAAACAGAAACATTCAATAATTAGTCTGGTATTAAACGAAGAGCGAACTTAGGAGGGGCAGACACACTTGTCCTACCCTTGAACTCAATTTTTCCTACCCATTGTCTGGAGTTCAGCTTAGTGTGTTTATCCATTCCCTTCAGCGTGGCCTCCTGTAATGGTGACAACAGTCTCTTGCAGTTCCGAATGACCAGGTGTCTTCCTGGAGTCTTTCTTCCTCTTTGCATTTTTATTGAGAGTGTTCTCATTAGGCATGCCATGTCCCTTTCTTTTCTGGAGCTTCTCACACTCATCTGAAAGCCTTCAAGTGTTTTCCTTTGTCCATCTTCTCAGAGCTAGTCCCCTGGCTACTTCATCCCAGAGCTAGTCCCCTGGCTACTTGAAGACATTTCCCCAGGGAACATTTCCCAGGGAACATTTTGCCCATTTCGTTCTTCAGGTTGAATTTTATTCTTCATTCCCCAAGAAGGAAAATTCTTGTCATCCTACAACCCAGGGGCCTCCTCTCTGAGTGTGAGTTCTCATTAGTGTATTTACCCCTTTAAGTGCTAGACCCAGTCCCTTATTAAAATGTATCGAAAATCATCCAGGTGGCAATCAGGATACAAAGTTGGCCATGATTCTGCTGTGGAGCCTAGTGGGTCAGAGAGGAGCACAAGCCTTTGTCCTTAGAGATTCTCAGGCAGCTGGCTGTTTAGTAGGTCAAGGGATGACAACCTTAGGCAAATCTGGTGTATTGTTTGTTTAACCAGCCTTCCCAGTTTACTGGTAAAAGTGATGGCAGTCCTACCAAGTCTAAGCTTCCATGTGCCATTTGGTAGAACTGTCACTTCTTACAACCTGAAGTTTTGAACTTCAGACCAAAACAAATAGGATGAGTGGTGACCAGTCTTCCAACAGAGCTCAACAACGCTCTGCATGAAAATGAAGACTCACACTCTGAGACATCTACCTGAGCAAGACTTAGGTCTATTATGGGAGTCTGTAGAAAGCTAAAGAAGGTCATTCTCTTAGGGAGAAAGAAAAGGAGTCTTGTATTAGTTAGAGAAGATGTAAATGGGAAAACCTAGATGTTACTCTGCTATTGTTTGATAACCTAGGCCATTCCATTCAGAATTCTCTAGAATTCAGTTTATTTATGTATAGAAGTATTTAGGGTTGGGTGGTTTATTTGATCTATACTGGGCAGCTCTTATATCCCATGCTCCATAGAACAGTAAAGGCTGATTGGCCCCTCTTAACTTCTCTAATCCTCCTTCACCTATCCTTGAGAAGCACAGGAAAGAAGGTGATTTCATTGCTCATGACAGATGTTAGAGAGGCCCCTGGGACTCCATGTCTTCAGATTGCCATAGTAATGGCCATCATGCCCAGTCACAGCTGCAATCTGTCGCTGGCATGGCTTATACTGTAGCTGTGGCCAGTTGCTTCCTATCATTAAGGCAAACCACCGTCTTATTTTGTTTTGTTTCCCCCTCATGTTTTGAGTTTGCTGCTCCCCAGCTCTTGTTATTAGAACAGACATAATGAATAACTCCTGGCACGTGGAACAGCCAGATTGGACAATCTGCCTCCTGCCTTCTCAAACAGTCTTCTGAGCAATCTGAAAGCCTGAATTTATAGCCTGGACAGAAAACAATGGATTGTTTTGTAATCCTAAGCAAGAATCATAAACTCACTATACTGACAGATGAAGAAATAAAATTCTCTTTGTAGTTCCTACTGGATAGTTTACCCAACCTCTTCAGTTAAGAACTATAAGCAATCTAGGTATGGTGCTCCATCTATTAAAGTGTGTAATCTCTGTACTTTGGAGGCTATGGCAGGAGAATTTTCAACTGAAGGCTAGCCTGGGCTACACAGTGACTTCCAGGGGAACCTAGGCTGCATAATGAAAAACTGTCTCAAAAATCAAAACATATGAATAAAAATAAGCAATGAAACAGTCATGTTCCTTTTGAAATTTCCATTGAAAATATTCTCTGGCTTTCTTTGGGTACAATTCCAGAATCTTCTATTCTGTGTCATTAGAATTTAGTTCTTAAAATTTAAAAATTTAAAATTTAACTCATTTAAGTCTGGTTTCATTTTTCTTAGAGGATTTAAATTAAAGAGCCATCATTCTTGTCTTAATTTTCTTGTTTTTATCATGTGAAGCCACAATTCTAGGGCCTGTCTTCCTCAGGCACTGGGTTCTCAACCTGTGGGTCATGACCCCTGTGGCAATCTCATATCAGATAGCCTGCATATCAGAGATTTACATTACAACTCATAACAGTAGCAAAATTACAGTTATGAAGTAGCAACAAAATACTTATAGGTGTGTGGGTGGTTCACTACAACACGAAGAATTCTGTTAAAGGGTTACAGCATTGGGAAGGTTGAGAACTGCCACCTTGCGGGGCTTCTGTCCCCAAATATTTATCAATCAAATCCTGCCATCTGAACGCATCAACTTGTTTGTAGTTGTTTAGTGGCTAGAACCTAAGGAAATCAATGTAATCACTTAATAATATTCTCCGTGCTTCTTTCTTGGGTGGCTCTGTAGGTAACAGAAATTTAATAAAACAATTAAGTTTACAGTCTATAACCAGTGGTATATGAATAATTACAATACAGGGGTTACTTGTGCTCAGATTATGAGATTACCATAAGCCGATGTTTCCAGAACTTTTCTATGTATCAAATCTTTGGGGTGGGGAACTTAGCAAAATATTAAGGGCTCATGCCAACCTTCGAGATCTCATAATTGCTCGGGTACACCTTAGACCTTGAGAGCTTTAGCAGATCACTAGAGGGCATTTTGGAGACTCCTGGCATCATAGAATCACAGAGAAACATGACAAAGATAGGAGCTGTTACTTTCATAGGAATTTAATAAATGTTTCACTGCAGAGTTCAGAATAAAATTCTACTAATGATTTCATTTCCCAGTGCTGGTTCGGGGGGCTTTGCAGTTTAGACTGGAATTTTGGTTCTGTCTTAGTTGCTGGGGGGCTCTTGGGGTGACTTACTCTGTCTGAAGACAGCCATGAGCAAAGAAAGGCACAGACAATCTGGAGGAGTGAGGACACCTGAAGGAAGGAGCAGCAAGTTAGGGGGTGTGGAGGTTTTTTGACTGAGGAAAGTCTAGGTTGAGCGATTTGCTGGTCAGCTGGGCTCTGAGGAGACAGAAAAGGGAGTGGAATGAATCTGATAGAGAGAGATGTTCTTCACATCGGATAGAAAAAGAGCCCCTCCTCTCCATCTAGCCTTCTCAGCCATAAAAAGGCACTTCTATTGAGTTCTTGGTATGAGCTAGAATACAAATCAGAGCGCAGTTGCTGGAAAGCCAGCTTCAGCCGCGTTCCACTGCCCCATGCTCCTGAGAAGAGTGTGGGAGACTTCCCATACTCAGCACAGCTCAAGGCTTCCCCAGGTCCCACTAGGAACAAAGGGAACAAGAAAGATTTGTGTGTAATGGAAGGTCAACAGAATTGGGAATTGAGTATGAAAAAAAACAGTTCTGGAAATAACAACTCTTTATCTGGTGATCTAGATCTGCCCACATTACTCTTAATTGCCTTTAATAGACCCATCGATATGTTTGCTGATCATTGGCTGGTTCACTGGGAGAATTTTGGTTTCTTGAGTTCTGTCAGGAGTCCTGTGGTAGTGGGAAAAGAAATAGCCCACATACGCAGATGAAGAGCTAATTTTCTGTACTACAGAGACAGTTTAGCTGTACTAAAACATTCCAGGGAAAAAATGTCTCATGAGTTGGTCATAGTTGGTGAAAGAAACTGTAGATATGCTCTAAAAAAAGAAGCTGGTTGTAAAATCTAGGCATTAGAAAAGCTTTGAGGGTCATCCTGGCCAATCTCCCCTGTGTGCCAGGTATGATCTTAAAAGGTTACTTGGTAAGACAAACAGCAAAGAGGAAAGGGCAATTGGGCTTTTGTCTCTTAGGGAACATTTTCCATACAATGGAAAAAAAATGCTTTGGGTTTTCATTCAGGAAAAGTGCAGTCTTTCCTTAGGTAACAGGTAATCTTCCAAACTTCTGAATTTTGGCAGACTTCTGTGACACAGTTGAAGAATCCCAAATTTTGCAAACCTTTTCAGCCTAATTTATCATACCTTTACTTTCTCTTGACTCTCTTGATAGATAGATAGATAGACAGATAGATAGATAGATAGATAGACATATATATATAGATAGAGAGTGATGTGTGTATGTATATATATATGTATTAAAATAATTTATATATTAAACATATATATATGTATGTTTTAAAAATAATTTATTTATTTTTATTTTATGTTCATGTTTTGCTGACATATATGTCTGTGTGAGGGTGTTGAATCCTCTGGAACTGGAGTCACAGACAATAACTGCCACGTGGATGCTGGGCATTGAACCTCGGTCCTCTGGTAAAGGACCATCTCCTGAACCATCTCTCCACTGCCCCCATATATATAAAGTGTAAGTCTTAAGTGAAAGTGGAACAAGGCAGAGCAAAAGGACATAGGTAATTTTAGTCTTCTTGGCCCACACCTTTCCTATATTGTATATGTACACTATGGGTTTTGGGCAATTATTTTTTTAATTCTCCCAATGTCACTGCTGTCATCCTCTTTTTACAAATGGGGAATCAGCATTGTAGAAATTGCCTAAATTGTGCAACTGGAGAAGATGAGGTGAAAGCTGGGTCAGGTTGAATCTGGGGTTCGTGCCCCTCCCCCTACAGACTGGCTCTCTGGAATATTCCTTCTCCGGAGTGGGAAAGCTCTGGGTATTCATACAAAGGCCTCAGCACATTGCTTCCCCATAATTCCCTCCTTTTTATTTTTTAGAAATGACTAATTATTTCACTCAGAAAGACCTCAAATATTACTCCAAACAGCTCACTTCCAAAGAATTGGCTATTTTCCTTATTTTTCATGTTGGGGGAAGAAACCTAACCAGTTATTTTTCTTTTCTGCTCCAATGCTTTACTAGAACAAAAAAATAATCATATTAAGATGTCAAAAATAAATTTTAAATGTGCAAATGTGGGATAAAGGCACCTCTTCTCTGAAAGCCTCCGAAGCCATTTAAATAGAACTCATGTGGGCTCTTCCTGTGAAGCCGGTGGCCGCAATTCAAATGAGGCTGTTAACAGGACTTTAATGAGAATGAGCTGGGGAGAAATATGGGATTGCAAAATCAGTTCACAAAGTTGAAACCAGGAGCACACTGGTGGGAAGTCTGCACCACAGTGTCCTGGACACTCAGGCTGAAGACCCCTGGGGACATCCTGGTTTTTTTCCAGTTGTTTCTTTTGTTCATGTAGACTCAAGAGCCCTTTTCAGTGCCTAACCCTGAGCCAGATACAGTGGGGAGACAGAGGGAATAAACAACTGTTCTGCTCAGGCTTTGTGTATAGTGAGCAAAGTTTATGCTCAAGAAACTTCTAGAGTTGATAATTCCAGGCAGGGCTTGGCATGGCAGTGGTTCCCTTTAAGCTCAGCACTTGGGAGGCAAAGGCCAGTAGACCTAGCCTACATAGCAAGTTCCAGGCCAGCTAAGGCTATGTAGTGAGACCCTGTCCCCCCCTAGTCTCCCGCAAAATAACATTATTCCAGGCAAAATAAATTTCAGACCTGAATGGTTGATATTACAGATGGGTACTGAGGTAAAATTTTACAGTGATAGAGCTTGCTATAACCTCAGGAACACTGGTAAAAAAAAAATCATTTTATAGAAAGGGGTCCCAGAGAGAGGATGAGACCATCCATTACTGTTAATAATCATGTTTATTTGTTAGATTTCATATTCTATACTTCATGTATATAAATTCTTATCTACAACATGACAATACTTGGGGGTAGGTATCTAAAGACAAAGAAGCCCAGGCCTGGAATTGAGAACTTTTGCCTACAGTTGTATACAGAGTTTCTCATAGAGGGAAAAGTCTCTGTGATGGAAAAGTCCAGCTTCCCTTTATTAGCTCTGGATTCACCTCCACAGACAACTTCACTTCACTGAGAATTCTCTTTAAGCACAAAACAGCTCTGAGCATGGCCACTAATTTATTTAATATTCATTTTCCTGAGGGTTGACTGTGAGCAAATCTGAGGACATCAAGAAAAAAAAGAAGCATAGGTTATCACCCCCACCCCCAGAATCTTAAAGTACATGGAGCGATAAACATATGGAAAAAAAAGTTACAATAAAATGTGGTGCTACAGAAATACAAACAACTGCTTCGAGAGACTGGGACAGGGTACACAGTTCTGGCTGACTGGAAAAAGGGGGCAACCTCTTGAGAGTCGTGAGCTGGCACCTAGGTCTTGAATACAACCGGGCTAGCAATCACAAGGCAGAAGCACACGCCAGGAAACGGTAGAGACATGTGCAAATCCTTCCTGCTCCCAAATTGTGGAAGAAAATGGCATATTGATTTAAGAGAGCCAAGTGACTGCATGAGGTGGCAGGGACAGAGATGAAGTTAGCTCAGAATGTCAGGAGACGTGTGTGCCCTGCCAGAGCATCTTACCTCAGTCTTGTACACGGTGCATCAGAAAGGGGATTTCAAGGCAAACAGAGCCTTGATTACGTTTACTTTCTAAAGGGATAGCATAAAGAAACATACAGACGATGATGTAGATGCTGCAAGGGGTCCAGCTAGAGGAGACAAGGGCTTGAGTCAGGGCATTATGGGTGGAGGGAGGGACAGGATGACTAAAATATTAACTTTCAGAGTTAAACTCCCAGCAGGCGATTGGCATGTGGCAATCAAAGGAAAGGCGAGTCTTAAAAGACTGCTTTTGAACTTCTTCACTGTAGTCCACGCAAACGCTCCTAATCAGGGCCAGACAGGAATTGCCAAGATTCAGTAACTGGGATGAAAGAATGGAAAAGAGAGCTGCCCTTTGAACAGGCTTTAAAATGCCAGCCGGAAGCACTGTCCTGGAGAGGAAGTTGACGTTTGGGAAGGCAGTGGTAACTAGCATTTGGGAGAGAAATAGAGGCTGGAGGCAAAGATTTGGAGCACATCGGGATTCAAAGTGTATCTAGGACGGAGAACCAGGCAGAAACTCAAAGTGGATTCTTGAAGAATCTCATACCATCAGAGGATGGACAGTGGGGGACCAGGAGAGATTTTTAAGGGCTATGAGTTTGTTGTTGTCTAGTGCTTGCACAGCAAGAACAAGTCCCTGGATTTGGTCCCCAGAACACTGAAAAAAAAAATGATGAAGCAGTTAACTTTTAAATGAAAACACTATTGTGGATGTGAGAATGAAGAAGATTGCAAAGAGGTAGTTGTGGAGTTCCCCGGGGACCACAGAGGGGTCACAGGAAGGCCTGCACTGGTGGATGGGTTATGTACATGGTGTTCTGAGCTGGGTGAATTAGATTAGAAGCAAAGGGAGACCACTCCTGCCTAATTCTTTACTAGTCTTAGATTTTTCTCAAATAGTTTTCTGAAATTGTTAATCCAGGAACAGTTTGTGGAGAACATACCGCTTGGCAGGGGAGAGAGCAATGAATCACTGTCTCTGTCTTCATGGCGGTTTTTTGTCTAATGTCAGGGAGAGACACAGCAAATTAAACAAACAAGTGTGAAAGTGCTTATCAGGGCACTCAACATTTAGGTGAGAAACTATTTTCGTTTTCAAATTGATATACATTAGAACGGAGAGTGAAAGGGTCAGGAGGGCCCAGGTAGCAAGGAATTGCTGGGTCTAGCTGGCAGGTTCTTTGTCTTGTTGTGCTTCAGGTAAGGTCTCACTCCATAGACCAGCCCGGTCCTTCGATAACAGCCGTCTTCCCATCTTGGTCTTCTAAAGATTGGAACTGCCAGCACGTGCCACTTCACTGGGCTGGGGAAAGGCTTCTAAGAAGGGGTTAAATGTGAACGTGAAGTACTGATGGGGTCTAAATAAGCAGAGGCATGGGTTATTGGGGTTCGGAGACCATTTCAGTTGGCCAGAACTTGTGCTATTAAACAACTGAGCTTGAAAGCAAGAAGCACTATTAGTAAGAGCCAAAATCAAGGGGCTGTCTCATAGCAGTAGAGCACTAGAACCGTGAGTGCTAGAAACCAAGCAGGAGCAACATGCGCTCCTAAGAACAGGGGCCAGAGGACTTTGAGAGCCTTCCCCACCCCCATTCTGACTCATCGTGGAACTGAGTTAGGTTTTAGTACTTCATTTCCCTTGGTCAAACCAAGACCATTTGAATGCACCTGCCTGCCATCTGTCCCCTTGGCCTGGCCCAGTGAAGGTGGCCATTGCGAGGGGCAGGGAGCACTTCCTAATTATACATACTTCTGTGGCCAAGGCGCCACGTGAAGGCTTTTGGCGGTCTCACTCAAATGAAGTGGGGGCCGGCTGACTGCTCCGCCACATGTGCAGGGTAGCTTGGCTAGTCCTCCCGGTGAACCCCTAGTTTGGTTTTGAGGTTGCAAATTTCAGATGTTGGTGGCTATTCTAAAAAAAAAAAAAGGCTGAAGAGCAGGAGGGTTGGTGAAGTGCAGTTCCACCAGAGAAGGCAGCTGTGACTTGACCCCAGCCCACTGTCCTCACTGTCTTGTATTCTGCCCATCTTAATTCCTCCCTCTTTATCCAAGTAGTTGGACTTGAGATACCTAGCAAGTGGTAGGTATCTACAAGGAGCATCACCATGCAACTGGAAGGGCCATTATAGTCACGTGCCTAAGGACTCCTGCTTTACCAGGCAGGGAGCCACCTTGTCTATCTGCAAGGGCACAAGAGCTTGGCTATCTCACCAGTCACACCTGCACGGTGGCCAACAAACCACAGAGCGCTGAGGTGTGTCATAACATTGTTGTTCCCAAGAACTATAACACAGCAGGCACAATATTCCAAAAAGAAATAAAGTTTTCTCCTATTGAGTTTTCTTGGCCTCCAGAACAGATGGTGATGGTGGTGGTGGTGTGGTACTTATGGTTATAGTGGTAGGGGTGGTAGTGGTGATAAGAGATGATGGGTGTGTGTGTCACTAATCATGCTGCATACTACAAAGTACTAAGTGCTCTTATAAACTCATTTCCTCTCAAAAGCATGTCTGAGATCCAAGTTATCATTTGAGTAGTTGTCAAAAGGTAACTAACACGTCTAGTGAAGTTAGCCAAGTACAGATTCATTAGTTAGAACTGAGCATAGGGCAAGTTCAGGGTTTTGCATTGTGGTCTCACCCTTACCAGCTGGGTGACCTCGGACAAACCATTTCACTCCTCTGAGCTTTAGCGTCTTCATATGTAAAACTGTGTTAATAATAACCATCTCAGAAGGTTATTGTAGGGGTTTGATGATTTCATGTAAATACAAGGGGACACTGTAAACTCTAAAGCATTATGCAAATATTAATTACTATCTATACAAGAATGGGCTGTCTGTAAGAATGAATGCCAACGTTGAGAGGCAGTGTGTTCTGTGCCTGAAAGAGCATTCAATTTTGAATCAGAACACAGAGGTTCTATTTTGGTCCTGCATGTCAGGTGGCAGAGGAGAGTGACTTTCAACAGGCAAACACAACCAGAGGTGCACTTGCCAGCACAAAACAACTGCCACCATCCACCTGTCACCTTGTCACCTTGTCACCTGTGATAGGCTGAATGATAGCCTCAGAGATGCTCACAACCTAATCCCCAGGGCTGTGAATGCCTGCTATCTTCCTGCCCAGATAGGATTAAACTGAGAGTTCAGAGGTGGAAACTCATCCTAGATCATCTGGGGGGAACACATAAACACTGGGATGTTTATGTGGTGGGGTGCAGGGAGAATTGGTTTTGATAACAATGTAGAGAGCTTCGAGTGTTGGACTTTAAAGACTGAGAAAGGCTCAAATCAAAGAAGAGAAGCTCAAGAGACAGGGAAAAGATTTCATCTCTAGCCGCTGGAAGAAGCCCTTCCTGGTAATGATTTGACTTAAGCACAGACAATTTAGTTAAGACTTCAGCAGCTTCCAGAACCTTAAGAACATAATTTGTGTTCTTTTAAACCACACGGACTACGTACTTCCTCGTAGCAGTAATCAGAAACCCACACAGCAGCCCCTTCTCATGGCCCTCAGTTCCAAGCACCCTGGCTCTGGTTTTCTTCTGACCCACATCTAGTTACTGAACACACTGAAGGGGGTGTGCACTCTCTCCCCACATGCTCCCTCCTTTGGCAGGCTGATCTTGCTGGCTCTGCAGGGTGCCCACATTACTAGGATTTTTAACTGAACGGATTCTTCTGTTCGCGCCTCCAGTTGCTCAAGCACTTTGTGGTGTATTCAGGCTGAGGAAATGAGACTTTATGCCTCTGGATGAGTTATTGAAACTCCCAGGCTCTTTATTTTCTCATCTGTCATTTGGAGATAAACTGTTGTTTCTATGCTTACCTCACAGGGCAGAGCCTTAGTAAAAATGACAGCAAGGAAAGCTATGTGACCTGTACAATTCTGCTTAAGTGTGGACCACTGCAATCATCATTATCAATATTGCCTTCATATTAAAGTATTTATTTTTAAGTGTGTGTGTGTGCGTGTGTGTGTGCATACACATGTGTGAGTATGTGTGTGTGTGTGTACGTGGTGTGCATGTGTATGCATGTGTGTGTGTGTGAGTGAGTGTGGATGCCCTTGGAAGACAAAGGGCGTCAGATCTCCTGCGTTTGGAGGTATAGGTGGTTGTGAGTTACTCAACGTGAGTAATGGGAACCAAGCTTAGGTCCACTGCAAAAGCATCCCCAGCTCTGAATCACTGGAGCTAGTCCCCCAGCCTCACGCATGTGCTTACACACTCCAGCCCTGCTTATGCACAAAGAACCTTCCAGCTTCCTCTCTTCCAACACACATGTGACAATTAGCAAACCCTCTGATTCTGAA
This sequence comes from Arvicanthis niloticus, assembly GCF_011762505.2. Classification (NCBI taxonomy): domain Eukaryota; kingdom Metazoa; phylum Chordata; class Mammalia; order Rodentia; family Muridae; genus Arvicanthis; species Arvicanthis niloticus. The sequence goes on along the minus strand of NC_047669.1, from coordinate 11,253,532 downwards.
CAAGTGAAAATACTTTCTAAGGATACTTTCCAGGTGAACACTGGATTTTAGACACCTGGATTGTCCTTGAGCTCCAACATTAATAAAATATGGACCACCACCCCCAAATATATAAAACTTATGCTGTCAGGAAAGCAAAAACAAAAACCAGTTGAATTTTTAATGCTGCCCACTTGAAAGCTATAAAGCAGAGCAGTCTTCACTCGTGGAAAAAAAAAAAAAAAAACAGAAACGACACAGATTGATGAACAAGTTTATTTGAAACAAAGCCTTAAAATTATTTTTTGGTCACAAGATTGCTAAGAGCCTAGTTCCTGCAAGCCTGAACTTGTCATATCTCACTCCTGAAAACGGATACTTCATCAGGTTGAGATTCTTCCCCACATATTTAAACCAGAATTTATCTAAAACTCAACTCCTGCCCTTAGAATGGCCCATGTATTTTGATTTCACTGATTGGAAAAACAACTACGTTGTAGGTTTGATCAAAGGAATCGAGAAAGGGCTGCTGAGGAGGGTGCTGAGAACATAACATTTATCAATCACTTAGTTAAAAAGTTTTTAAAACAGCAGAGACAGACCACCTAGAGGGCTGGTCCAGCCTTTAGAAGTTTATTGCTCTTGCCAAGAACCTGAGTTTGGTTGTGCCTTACCTGACTTTATAGAAAACTTTTAGTTGATTTTCTTTTTTGCCTAAAGAAGGAAAAAAAAAAGGGGGTGTTATTTGTCTTAGAATCCTCTGGGTTCTAAAATTAAAGTATTCAACAATCAATTGGTCTTGACTCTGCTCTTCAAAACTATACCTAAAGCTCTTGATGTTCTTACAAACCGAGGTAAGCACAATAGAAGAGTGAGGCCATCTTTACTCAGATTTGGCACATCTGGGGCACCTTTCCCAGTGAGACTCCTGGCTTTCCTTGGAGGTGAAATTCCCCCTGTGACTCTTTGCCTAGGTTTCTTTTGTGGTAGCCAACATTAGCTGAGACTCCTGAGGAGAAACTTTGCTAATACCTTCCCCAGCTTAATGCAAGAAGGGAAACAAAGTTAGCCTTTGCATCAATGAATCAAGGTAGTGGAGGTCAGGACCTTGCTTACCTGTTCCGCGCTGTGCCATCCCAGGAGGTGATGTCCTAGGTCTGCATTTCTCATTGCAAGGCATTAGGTTGATGGGCTTGATTGAAAGCCTTGGATACATGTGGTTGGTAAAGCGGAACTGTAAATGTCTTTGGTCATTTAATTGTCTTTGGTCATCTAAAATCTATGCTCCCATGTACTAATAGTGAGAAGCCTTGCGTTTCTTTGGTGACCCTGAGAGATACAGTGAGGTTGTGATAATATTCATGTTTACCAAGTAGGTAGCGCTAGAGATAGGAAAGCAGGTAGCTGGGCACAAAGGGCGAAACTAGAGTGGGTCACGGGGAAAGAGAAAGGATAAAGAAGAGAAGCTAAGTTTTCTCTGATGCTTCATGATTATGTAGTTGAGAACCAGGGTTGAGAAAACAAGAGATTTGGACTTTGCGTCCAGGCGACTGATGTTCCTTGTACTTACGAGAGCAGTTGAGCCTACCTCTGTCATTTCCCTGCTTGTGCAGGTGCCCTACAACATTGTCAGAAAAACTCCATGCTGTCAGGGTAATTCAAACTGTGCAGGTTTCTTTTCTTAGCCTTCTTGCCAGATACTAGACAGAAGCATCTTAAGGGGCACAGATCCACAGTGCAGGGTATAGTTCATCTTAACATGGATGGCATAGCATCCAGAGTCTGTGGCTTGTTCGATCTTTATGGGTCAGGAACACAGGGAGTTTAAGCCAGAGCCACCACGGCTGGCCTTTCACCTTCAAGCCCAGCTCCTGCAGTCCTATGTTTGTCAGCTAGAGACCCTGTGTGCAAAAGGTCGAACCACCTCTTAAAACACCAGCTGGTGACAAAGGGTTCAACACATAATCCTGGAGATGACATTTTACACCTTAACCATTACAGGGACATTCCTAGGACAATGTGGATCATTGTACAATGAAGTGATCATCACTTTCTGTAGAGGCCTCACAGACTGTACTATTAGCTTTAATTTAAGGTATTATTATTATTGTTATTATTATTAGACAAGGTCTTGGGGTGAGACAAAACTCACTATGTAGCCAAGGCTGCCTCAACTCAGTTACAATCCCTGTGTCTACATCCTGGCAACAAATCTTGGTCTTCTTTTGTAGATGAGGAAAATAATGTGGCAGACACTTTTGTTAAGGGCTCTACCTAATAGATGACAGAGCCAGGATGCAATGTCACTAACAAAGAGAAGAAGGAAGGGTTATGGCTGGACACTGACATGCCCTGCCATGTGTCTGTGATGTTGTAACCAGAAGTAGTAATGGCAGGGGATGGGGGTGGGGAGGGGAGTCCTGTGGTTCTGCTGAGGAACAAAACATCCTAGAATAAAGTAGCTTAAGCTGTCGGCTTGAACACTAAGGGGCTACCCTGGGCATTTCTGGCTCACATAGCTCAAGTGATCACAGTGTTGAGAAACGGTAGATTTGGCGATGGGGTACTGGAAGCTGGGAGTGGGGGTACTGGGCAGGCATGAGTGGCTTCGTAGCATGGAGTCTCAGCATGAGTGCATTGCTTATTTGGTGGCTCTGAGCTACATTGAAAATGTTCTAGAGGACAAGAAAGAAATGGCAACCACTTTCATGTCATACCTTCAGAAACCACACAAGGTCACTTACATTTACTGAACTCTCGGGGAATTACCACTATGCTCAAACTCACTCAAAAGAGACCAAAGCTCCTGCTTTTCAACTGGAGAAGCACAACTTTCTAGACAAACAGGTGGTGTGGGAGAAATGGGCTGCAGCCATCTTCAGAAAAACAATCTGCTATACAGAGGAGGGTCTGGAGGCGTCAGATGAGGATTTGGGTTGAAACCTTGTGAAATGACCCCAGTTTTTTTTTTTTTTATCAAAGATGTTAATTTTCTATTGCTGGACTTTCTTGGACCCGCAAGCCACCAAATAATGACCCAGAGACTTATTATCGAAGAGTCTCATATTGACAGAGGAGATCTCTTGTGAGGCGAAGCTGAAACAAACCTCAGCATCTTTCTCCCATTTAACAAAGGGACACAGTAAAGTGGATGGGGGAGGCATATTAGAGACTCGTTTAAACTCCCACCTGAGCAGGTCTGTCAGCTTTGTGTGTCTGGAAACTAGCAGAAAGATCTGGTCCTGAGTTGTGAAGTGGCATTTTATCAATCTGACTTCTGTAAAACAATGTAAAGCGTGGGTTCCCTACACAGCTTCGTTATCTTGATCTACCCTTGTGCTCCCTGTTTCACCCCTGCCGCACGCCCCACCTCATGAGAGCTATAAATTCTTCAAATAAATCCAAAACCTCTTTCCACCTAACCATCCTTTAGTAGGGCTATTTTTTAAATAACAGAAACAAGACATAGCGACTTATGTCACAAGGAGTGACATAACCTGTCAACTCAGGTTACTTTTTACTTTGTTTTGATGTTTCTTACCTTGCGCCAAGTACCACACTGTCTTCTGGTACAAAGAGATGTCAGGGGACCAGGGGCTACCTCTGCTGCCAGAGGAGGGTAGTGAGTGAGATCAGGTTGGGGGTGAACCGTGGCCTGAAAACACAATCCAAGACCCAGGTATCTGGATGCGAGAAATGCTGAGTAAGCAGAGGCCGTGTTTGAGTCTGAGTCTGCTGTCTATCTGAACTGGCTTCAAATTATTTGGCTGTTAGAGCTCTGGAATCACTGCATGACCAAGTGAACACACACACACACACACACACACACACACACACACACACACACGCTTGCCACATGGTGGGCGCTCAGAAAAGCATGCTGTTCTTATTATTACAGGTGAATTAATATTTTTAGCTTATTTTGCTTTATTTTATTTACTAGTGGACTCAAGTAGAAGATATCCCCTCCAAGTTTCTCTCTACTTGGAACTATCTGAGTGGGCCACTGTGTCTAGCTTATTGGCTATCAACATTAGCTATTGCATGAAGAATGGCCCCCGGCGTAAAATCCTCTTTAATTGTTGTAACAGCTCTGTGATGGCGGCAGTGTACTCAGGTTCCCCACCTCACACTCCCAACATTAATATTCACGGTAGTCAAATGGTTCAACCAGTGGCTCGTAGCAGGAAGTGGCAACATGGACGTTTTGAGCACAGTCACACACCAAAGCCACCCCTGTGACCCTGCCGTGCTATTTTTAAATTGCCAAGTGACCTTGTATGAGCCTTCTGTGCCCAGTCCTTTATTCTGGGTTTTAATTTCTCTGCTTGCAAGCTCGGAGGACTGAATTAAATTATGTGTAAGGTCCCCTGTGGGTCTCAAGGTCTCTGATGAAAAGCATGTGTTCCAGCCTGGTTTCTGCTTGCTGTCCAGCTCGTTGCACAGTTTGGATTCAGAAGGGCCTGGGTTCTGACCCCATTCGAAAAGCACAGGCCTGGCTTTAGTTGCCACTGGTGCCTCTGACTGCTAGCGGGACAGAACTCTCCTGGGGACCTGGGTGTAATCTGGGTGTAACTCCTGCTGACCTGAATTTCTCCTCTGACCTCGGGCTTGTGGTTATCTGAACCTTATTAACCAGCTTAGAAATTGTTACTATATCTCTCTGCTTCCTTTCCTTACTCTAGTTCTATGCCTCTAACAACAGAGAACAGGGCCTGGGTGGCAGGCAATCTGTATGATCTTGTCTTTGTGCTGACCCTCTGTGTGATGTCTCCATGTGAGGGCAAGTCACCTCAAAACTGGTCATTGTGAAGAAGGGCTATCTTGGCCCAAGGGTGTATGGAGCCATGTGGCCTTTTGAGGGGGACTTTCGAGGTCACATATGACTAAGATAAGAACATCATCAGATTTCTTGTCATGCTTGGGAAATCCTTTTCAGGCCCAGGGACGGTCCTGTTCAAATGCTGTTTCAAATGGTCTTCTGTAAAGTCCTACAGGAAGTCGGTGACCCAGCAATGCTAGATGCAGCCTTTGCTCCATGGCCTTAGCACTGGTTCTCCTCAGTCATAGTCTCTCTTCCAGGCCTTAACTTGTTGTCTGGCTTTACCTTGCAGAATTCAAACAGATCCACTGACTCTGCTGAGAAAGAAAAGATCTACAGATGTGGGCCTGAGGGGCAGCTCTGGTCCTGCCTCTCCATCTTTGCACCCACTTTGAGAAACTTTGTTTCCTAAAGAAAAATGCATGTTGATTATTATTATTATAAGGCATAAGAAGGTTAAATGCTTTTTTGATTCATGCCCATTTTATTTACCAGTTTAAGAAGTGAGATGATATGCACTCAGATGTATATGTTTGAGCATGGGATTGGAGTGTATCTGAGATTCTGTTTTTAAGAATATGAAATCATAAACACCCTGATTTTTTTTCCTTTTCTCATTCTATCCTGGGGGGGGGGGGCAGGCCCCAGAAGTTGACAGGTTCCCAAGAGAAGATAAGAAGTCGCGGAGAGAGAAGTGAGTCGGGCACAGTGATCGGTGGTCAGGGAGTCTTGCAGCTCTGACTGACCAGAAATCAAGTTGCTTCTTTCTTTATACAGATTTCACAGAACAAAGATGGGCCCATGATTTTCCAGGCGTTAGAGATTATGTGTTCGATTTTTCATTCCGTGCCCAGGGTTAAAGGCACACAATTAGGAAGAGTAAACAGAACGAATTTTGTTATTATTGTCAGCCCCATAACTCCAAGAATCTAAAGAGTGTCTCTACCAAAGCAAACACATTTATTCCATGACAGCCTGCTTTTAGGCTGGCAGTATTTAAGTTTTAGAGTATTCCAGATAAATAGAAACTATCCGAACCAGTCCTTTTATGAATAGCAAATACTAATACCCAACTCCCTTTACTTAGAGTGCTATTACTTATAGTCTTATTTACTGAGTTTTATTCCTCCAGGGGTGTACCCTGTATGAGCCCCTATCTCTAAACAACATTTTCAGAGATACTCTAAGTATATTATTGTAAAAAGAAACCTTTGATCTATTAGCAATTTTCCTGGTCAATTGGAGTTTGTCAACTATTTTTAAGTTTACCCTGTTTCAATTATACTGTTTTAGTTTGCTTAGGGGTGGCTAACCCACAGAAGATTCCTGGAGTCATGACCCATGAAGAAATTTCTAGCATCTTTGTGCTTATCACAATCTCCAGTGCATAAAGAAGACCTTAAAATAGGGCCAAATAAAGTTATTTCCCTAAAAGCAGAAGGGATCATAAGTTTAGGACTTTCCTAAAATGACTCAGGTATAATTTTCTCAGGAAAAAACATAAAATGAATCATAATGCAGAAAGTCCCCCCCAAGAATGCGACACACAGAGACCTAAACCCAAAAGTGAGAGACAGAGCACTAGGGATTGCAACATGCAGCTCAGCTTTGCTGGAACTCTGTCCAGCAGCGCTGGCTTCATGACTTTGACTTTCTCTGTTTCCAGTGGATCCCGCTGTGTACTTCCCTTCTTTTGTTTTAAATGTTTATCTCCACTAGTTACTTAACACTGAAAATTTTCCTCTTTATTTTTTAAATTATCTAAATTACAATATTTTAGGGAGACCGTTAAATGAAGTAGAGACCTTTAACATAAGAATATTATTAGGAGACATAAAATAAATATCTAAATCGAAAATTCCCCAAGTCTTGATATTGTAATTAAAAAAAAATTTTTTTTCTTGTAGTTTTAATCTGCTCAGTGCACTTTCTTTGGAGGAATTAAAATGTTAAAAATATTGTGTATTGATTCAGAGTGAGTCTCTTTAAAACTAGTGGTTTTATGGTATTCCAGAAATCTTATGGTATTCCAGAAGATGGGACTCAGTGCTTTGAGGTGACAGCATGTGTTTGTGAGGTAGGGGAACTTTATCATGTAGACTGTTGTTTGCTCGGTCTGTGAGTGAGGTTAATCCTAATACTTGGTCAACCTTAAAAATGAGTGTACACATAGTTTGTATTTTTTTTCTTCTATTGAAAATGGATTTTTTTTCATACAAAATATTGTGATTACACTTTGTCTTCTCCTACTCTTTCCAGCTCCTGCCCACATCCCATCCCATCCTGATCCATCTTCTTTCTGTCTCCCCGTGTCATAAGGGAATATGATATGATATGATATGATATGATATCACAGAAATAAGTCAGAATAGGACAATACAAACAAACAGAAGGAAAGAGTCCAAGAAAAGTTATAAGACCCACTCATTTGTATGCTCACATTCCATAAAAATGCAAAACCAGAATCCATGATGTATATGCAAAGGACCTGTAGATCCTTTATTATAAATGTAAAAAATAAAAAAGATAAAATTTAAAAGAAGTAAAATAAAATTTTAAAAAGGCCCTGACATGACACTCTGAGACAGGAGTCTCCCCTGATGCTGTTCAGCTCACTGACTGTTGGCATCGGCTGCTGGGCACGCAGCCTACCCTTAAGAGTAGTTTATTTCTCCAGTGAGACTCCTTTGGAAAAAACAAATTTTTATTTGAAAGTGGGTATCAGTGGGAGATGGTTTCTAGGTTATGGATGGGGGCATGTGTCCATTTCTCCTTTCAGCACTTGAACCCCATTGTGTGCCCACTTTGAAGGCCCTTTTCATGCTACCTCAGTCTCTGTGAGTTCACGTGTGGATCCATCTTGTTGATTTAGACGGCCTTGTTTCTTTCTGGTCCTTCATCCCCTTTGGCTCTTACACTGGCTCTGCCTCATCTTCCATGGGTTTCTCTGACTCTGAGGAGGAAATCCAGTTCAGCACTGAGTACTCCAAAGTCTCTCATTCTCTGAAGAATGTCTGGCTGTGGGTCCCTGTATTTGTTCCCATTTGCTGAAGTAGGAAGGTTCTCTGCTGATGGCTGAGCAAGGCACTGATCACATCTATTCTGGTTTCATTTTAACAGTGAAAGGGAAGACCTTTCCTTCTGACCCATGTACCACTTTCAGAATGTGTTCAGACTCCAACGCTGCCAATAGTCCCAGAGGTAAAAAAGAGGTCAAGAGTAACAGCCTGGGGACAGCAATTGCAGAAATCCTCCCAAGGCTCCAGGAAAACACAGAAAAGATGAATCCAGCCCTACAGACAGTGGCTGAAAACCTTACCTTGGGTTTAATCATAGCTAGGTTCCCTACTTATTTCAAAGGGTTATGTCTCTTTTCTCACATGTCAAAACAGGAAATTAAATGCTCTGTAGAAGAAAAATCAAGTCTCCGTTTGAAAAGCAACTTTGGTATCATTTAGCACTTATTTATTTGATGCAGTTGGAAACTGAGTGTCAGAGATGGGCACTTGTCCACTGTCATGTCTACAACCTGGTATGTCCCTTCCGCCCCCAGTATTCAAGTTCTGGTTTCTCTTCTAGATGGTTTCCAAGGTTCTTTCAAGTTCAAGAGCTTTTTGCTCTCAAGATGGCCTCCCTCCCAACTGCAGCTATGGACTCATTCTTTCATTGGTCACTAGAGGTTCCCTTCGATACTCTTGATGGCATACTGTATATAGCTTCTTGATTCTATGTAGTTTGTCAACCTCACATAAACCTGGACAAATGTGTACTGCCAGGCTCATGGAGGGCATGCTGTATTATGTGTGTGGCCATCCAGGGCCAAGTCAGGCAATATCTTTAGAAAGCTATTGGGTAAGGACAAGATCAAGTTGGCAAGTTGACACTATAACCTTGAAGAAACCCTATTCTCTACTAAGCTTCTGTTTTCTTATATTTAGAACAAGTTTGTTGAACTAGCTGATCCCTAAGGCACTGTTCAGCCATGGTGTTTTATTGCAGTGTGTTTCCTAATCTTTCTATTCCTGGGGAAATCTTAGTTAGAACCTAGGGGGAGTTCTTTACCACAGGAAACTCAGGAATGCTTGTAAGCTCTGGGATTACAAAACAAATTCAAGAATATTTTATGATCCTGTGCTTTTTCCTTCTGTTTTCTAAGCCTGACATCAAATGTTCACAGCCAAACTGTATCTTAATTCTTATTGGTAGATACACAGATAGGGGAAGCAGGGCTGATCCCTGCTTTATAACCCAGCTGTGCTTTATCAGAAGGTTACTACCTTTGCCAGTCTTGGCAGGAGGCGTAATTAGAGCCTCAGTTTCCTAGAATTAGATCCTACTAGCTGAGTGTTTATCTGCTAGGGGGCTCAGACATTTACATAAGTAAATTAAAATATATGGCATTTCACAGCCAGGACCAGTTTCTTAGAAGGGAAAGAGAAAGCCTGCTTGGAATATTATGAAAGTGTTCATAGAGAGGGGGGAATATCATGAACGAGAGTGGAGAAAAGAACGCCCATGTGAGGACTAGTGAACAGGTGTTTTCCTGGCTGGGCACAGTGCCTTGAAGAGGTTATATTGCAGAAGACTCATTATATGTAAATGTTATGTTTTCCTAGCTAGTGTATAAGTTTTGCTTATAGAAATATTCATTCAAATTATCTTCGGTTCCTTATTAGGACTGACGCAAAAGGCTTCTCTCAAAACTGATTGATGAATAAATGGGTTATATTAGAGGCATTTCCTTCCAAACTATCAGTACGTTGGGTTGATACAACCTTATCACATACTCCTGGGAGGCATGTTGAACATGACACTTCTTTTGTTGACTGTCACAGACATGAAATGCTGTCCCTTGGCTCTGAAACTGTAGATAGGTTATCTCTCACCCGGGGAAAGATGTGCTGTGATCATCAGCTTCTAATAGTTAAAATGTGACTTGTACGTGACATGAACATGCTGTTGAATTCAGTAACGGATACAGAAAAGTAAGTATATCAACCTCAGCTCTTTGTAATGGCCCATGAGACCATTCCTACAGATAACAAAACAAAGAAATCCCAGGAATTGCTCCTGAGTATCCCCTGGGGAAAAAAAAAAAACCATGCTAACAACTGTTAGCTACTCTTCTCATTGTTGCAATAAAAACACCCAACAAAAACAACATAAGGAAAGAAGGGTTGATTTTGGCTCACAGTTTGGAGGAGCAGTCTATCCTGGTGGGGAAGCTGTGGATGGAGGAGTATGAAGGAGCTGGTCCCATTCGTAATCAGGAAGCAGGAAGAGGAATGTCAGAATCAGTTTGCTTTCTTGTTTTGTTTAGTCTGGGATCTCGGAGCATGAAATGGTGCTACCCACAATGAAGATTCACCATCACTCGCTCAGCTCAATTAGTCTAATCCAGATTCTTTCTCCTAGGCTTGGCTGGAGGCTTGTCACCTAGGTGATCTTACATCCTGTCAGGTTGACAATCGACGTCAACCATCACAACAAAGATGTATCCAGACTGTGACAGTAAAGATGCAAAGGAATCTACATTTTTGTGTCTATCTGGATTCTGGTTATAGATAACATGCCAATACTTACAAATAGTCATAGAACCAAATAGAGATACACAAATGAATAAAGTGAGGGAATCTAAATAACATAGGTTGTATCATAGGGTACAGGTATGGTGATTCCAGCACCCAAGAAGACGAAAGGAAGATTGCTGCCAGTTTGAGGCTACATTAGGCTACACAGTGAATTTGATGTTAGTCTGGCCCACATACCAAGACTTTGGTTGTGTTATAACACTACACAACCACAGATAGTAGCATTGGGGGAGACTACGTAGAGGATACATGAGATTACCCTCTGTTTCCACTTCTATCTGCACTAAGGCTATAGTTCTAATGATACATTTTTCTCTAAGAGAGGGAGCTCAGCTAAGTTCACTACTGCACTTTTGCAGGAAATAAGGACACCAATTCTCTTTCAGAAGACAGTGTAACAAGAAATACTTTCCAAATGCGTTCAGCTAGGCCACCATTACCATGTTACAAAAATCAGATAGTCAATACAAATAACGAGAAATTCTGAAAATAATACAATTGAATCCAAAGACTCACATACTCGGAGCAGGGGAGATGGCTCTGAGAGTGTGAGCATCTGCTCTTGAAGCATGTGGACCTGAGTCTAAAGCCCTAGCACTTGTGACATAGCCCCACCAGACATGGCTGTATCAGACTGCCATTAGCACTGGGAGGTGGAGACTGGGAGCTCACTGGCCGGTCTGTCTGGATAGGAAAGGTGAGATTAGGGTTCCGTAAGAGATTCTATCTCAAGGGAGTCAGGTGAGGAGCAATAGAGAAAAATACTGACACCCACTTCCAGCCTCCACATGTGCACGCATAGGCATGAATACCTGTGAATCCTGCACATGCACACACACGCACAGAATCAGTCAGTCAATCAATCAATCAATCAATCAATCAATCAGGTAAACACTAAAATTTATGAACCATGACCAAGTGGAACTTATCCTAAGTGTGCAAAAAGGTGGTTAGATATTCACATACCAATTCATGTAACAACATAGTGACAAGTCAAAGAGCAAACAGCACACAAGCATATTAATAACGCAAAAAAGGTATTTGACAAAAATCCAATATCCATTCATGATCATATATGGCCATGGTAGATACTTGGCATCATCTCTTTGTCAAAACCCATAGAACACACAGCTCCTACAGTGAACATAAACTGTATGCTTTGCGTGATAATACTGTGTCATTCATTGTAGAGTCACTGACTATAATGTTCTTCTGGGGTATGGGACATCAATAGTGGGGTTACTTGTGCATGTGTAGGGGCAGTGTTCTTCTTTCTAAGACTGCTGTAAAAAATAAAGCTCACAGCAACAACAAAATCAAGTAACATAAAAAGCAGGGAGACTTGTAAGCAGTGGCTCTGTGTTCTCCTGGAACCCCCGTGGCTCTCTGGAACCCTACTGGGGAGAGCTCCTTTCTCAACAAGGATTTCATAATGACCCTAGCACAGTACACTAGTTGTTTCCCTCACGCTCCTTCAATCATGAATGTGGATGGAGTTTTCCAGAGGCAACATGACATGTGATATTGCAACAGAGGGCATGTGGCAGCAGCTAGGGCAGTTCAGTTGTCCCCGGTTAGGCAAGACGTTAGAGAGACTTTGAAAAAAAAGAAAAAAAAAAAAGTTAAACAGTAATTGTTTGCTCCCTGTGTCAGTTTTGGTGAGGAAAGTAACTGGAAAGTCAGTTTCGTTTGTTTGTTTGTTTGTTTGTTTGTTTGTTTGTTTGTTTTAAAATATGCTGGTTTAGCATGTATTTTATTATTATTTTGAATAAGAGATAATAAGCATATTCTTAATTTTTTTTTAAAACAAGGAATGTGATGGGCTTGCTCCTCTGTGAAAATTAATACACAAGAGTTACAAAGGTGCCAGTGTGGATTATCACTTCTGAATGAGTGTTGAGGAATCTCAGAGGACATGAACCCTGCTCACAAAAGAAAGCAGAGGCTCCTCCTTAGGGGGAGGGATACTTGACAGAAGGTCTAGACCTGGAAAGTTTGTCAGGGATGAAGAAGACACTGAGAAAAGCACACAGACTCTATGCAAGTCCACTGAGCGGCAAAATGAAGCCAGAGGCACAGAAAATGGAAGCAGGAGCTGTCAGATAGGATGAGTCAAAAGTATGTGTATAAGTGTGTGTATAAGTGTGTGTGTGTGTGTGTGTGTGTGTGTGTGTGAATGTGTGTGTGTAAGGTGTGTGTGTGTAAGGTCAATGTGGGACTAGGAGATTCAAGTTCAGTTAAATATAAAAGGTTGTTCTGTTGCTACATTGTTCTTCTAAATCAGGTTTATGTAGCTATAAATTATCTTGATAACTCCTCCCATTTTATCATCTAATTTAGTGAGTTTTGACAAATGCATGTAGTTGTTTAGACAGTATTACAGTCAAAGCATAGATTAGTTTCATGAAAAGAAAAATTATTTTTGGTCCTTTATAGTCAACACCAAGGCTATCCCAAGAGCCTGGTAGCCAATGCTGTATCTTTTTTCTTTTTAAGAATGCCATATAAGTGAAAGAAGTTATAGAATTCGCTTTTTAGAATTGTTTCCTTGACTTATAATCCATTGAAAATTCATATTAATAGTTTTTTAATTGCTAAAGAGTTTATTAAATTTTGTAGTCATTTCTACTAATCTATGGATGTGTGTGTGTGTTGAGTTGTTTCCAGTGTTAGGTGATCATAATGTTTTGTTTTGTTTGTTTTGTTTTGTTGAGACAGGGTTTCTCTGCATAGCCCTGGATGTCCTGGAACTCATTCTGTAGATCAGGCTGGCTTTGAAATCAGAGAGATTCTATTACCTCTGCCTGCTGGGTGCTGGTATTAAAGGCATGCACCAACACCACCAAGTTCATGAATACAATTTTATGTACATTGCTTTACGGGCATTTATGTGAGCATGGATTAGGAAGTGGCTTTACTAGAGGAAAGATGGTAAATTTGGTCGGGGAAGACATGGATAGTGTTAGCTTAAGCCGTGTGCCTGCTCGTGTTATAATCTGCATGTAGGTGATTTAATGACTGTCCCTGCAGGATTCCGAAAATCAATTCTTTTCAAGTCAATTTTACTTATAAGGGACATTAAGTTAGCAACTGATATCAACTTGCCAGCTGAAGCACCAGAGACTTTCTTCAGAAGGCAGAAACCCAGCAGCAAAAATAAACAAGCAAACAGGAGCAGCTCAAGAGAAATCCTTGGTCTTTTTCTCCATGAATCACCATGGTTGTCAATCAGGAAGATTATAGCTGATGCAGCACAACATCCAGAGCCAAAGGTTTCATCACCAAACATTTTCACCACCAAAGAGCTCAAGAATAAACCATTCTCTAGAGGCTGCTAAATGCATTTTAAATGAACTGTTGTCCAAGTAACAAGTCATCATACAAAGGAAAAATTTTTCTCTGGTGGGAGTTCTGTCTATAGGTGGGAGAATGACAATCTGGAAGGAACTTCTAAGAGTTGAATCCCATGTAGTAACATATGTATTATTCAAAGAGAATAAAACTTGCCCCGATGTCATCTAAAATAAATGGGTTTTCTGGGAACATGGAAGATGACAAGTGTGATAGAGTCACATGAGTATGTAGACCTGTTATTCTCAGAGCATGTTCTGAGGACCATCTTGCCATCCTATTGACTATGAATGCCAGGAGCCTTGCCCTGAGAGATCATTCTCTGGGCAGAGTCTAGCAAACACTCTGTTTCTAACTCTTCTAGGTTCTTGGGCTGTGGGGAGCAACTAAAAGTTTAAAATTTTAATTTATTATTTCTAATTAAAGTACCTATAGACCACTCTACCACTTTCTATCCTCAAAACTGGAAAATTTTGAGGTATATTTGAGCCAATAGAATAATCGACTCTTTGAAATAAAGGAAGCTAGAAATATAGTTCATCCCGTTCTCAAACAAATCCCTGCCAAAGTTATTCTTTTCCTACCCCTCATAGCTTAAGTATTTCCAATATTCTACAATGTCTGAATTACTTTCTGAGATTCCGTTCAAATCTCATTTTCTCTCTGAAGCCCTTAATCAGAGACTTTTAAAAAGCCCTTCCTCTGCCCCTGTATGCCATCTCCACCTCTGCTGGAGCATTTGTCCACGCACACTGTTACTTACTCTTGCTGCTTCCTCTGCTGCTCCATGCTTGCTTAAGATCAATAATTCTGCTGTCTTCATTCCTTGTAACTTCATTTCTTTAAACAGTGCCTAGCTTGTACCAAGTACCCAATAAACACTTTTTAGCCGACTGTGACTCACTAGCTCCTGAAGCAGCCTGTTCCATTTGTCATTTATAAACTGTTCTAACAGTCTTCTCCTCCTCCTCCTCCTCCTCCTCCTCCTCCTCCTCCTCCTCCTCCTCCTCCTCCTCCTCCTCCTCTCCCTCTTCCCCTTCTCCCTTCTTCCTCTTCTCTTCTTCGTCCCCTCCTCTTCTTTCTCTTTTCTTGCTTCTCCCTTCCCTCCTCCTCCTTCTCCTCCTTTTCCTCCTATCTCTCTCTCTCTCTCTCTCTCTCTCTCTCTCTCTCTCTCTCTCTCTCTCTCTCTCTCTCTCTCTCTCTCCAGGCTGGTCTTGAACTCACAATGTAGATAAGTATAAATATAAACACTGGAACCTACAAATTCCATCTCTTAAGTGCTGGGATGTCAGCTGTATTCCACCACTTCAAGCTGAAAATTCTTCTTTGAAATGAATCGAACCAGGTTTTGATGGTATCTCATGAGCCTCTCTTTGTGTTAGTAACAAGGACTGTTGCAGATCTACACGTCCATATTCAACTGCACATTTGAAGGAAGCAGTCATGGCACTTTTGAATCTTCTCATTTCCCAGTGAAATTCTGCCTGATTCTTTACTTTGTCTGAATTAACATTTATTTTATCTATTTAACTAAGGCAAGAGAAACCACACGAAAAATGCCATCACGAGTATGGTAATTGGCATATCAAGCTGGAATTGAGAAATCTGTCATGAATCATTCACAGTAATTTCACTAACTGATTTTTATTGATGATTTCTTAACTTTTTTTACCCAAGGGGGGAGTACAACCTGTGATTTTGAGGAGCTTGGTGGGTGAGATATTTAGCTGCATGAGGCCTCTTCCAGAGATCAAAAAAAAAAGCTTAGCTTTTGAAGCTTGTACTTACGTGCTGGCTTAATGAAAGAGAAGTGTGAGATACAAGGAGAGAAGCAAGTAAATACCAGAGGAAATCTCAACTCTGACTTCATACTTTCATACTGACAACGCACCAAGCAACGTGGATGGCTTAGGAAACAGACTGTAACTACAACAAACAACACAAGTTTACTTGGTCTCATGGACGAAGTTGTCTGGCCCAAAGCAGGGTCACCACCAACAAAAGTCTTCTAGGTGAACATTTCAAGATATTCCCAAGCTAAACTATTCCAAACAATGTCAAAGTTGTTTGATCATTTATTCAAATGCTAGTATACATGATTAGTATATTCACTCCACGTTCAGTTCCTCAGCAAAAAGCTAATCATGCAGAGCTTGCTCTGAAAACTGAATATCCGTAGATATTCCCTCTACAGGCCAGGATTACCATCTAAATATTTGATTATTCACAAGGTGTAATAGAGAAACATACAAGATGATGGGGCACACTGGAGACACTACTCACTCCATCTGAGACAGTCATGAGAGATGCCACGGGACAAAACACTGGTGCCAACATTAGTAATATTGTGCAGTCATGATACCCAGACAGATAAGCAGAATAGTTTTTGTAATGAAACATTCAACAACCAATAAGCTGAGACGTCTCTTTAAACTTTATTATAGATATTTGTCTATTTTGTTTTATTTTATTGTTATTTGGCTGCAACCTTACTATGAATCTCTAGAGGGGAAGCCAGTGTTCTTAACTGCTTCTCTCCAGCCCTGGTTACTATGCATAACCATGTGTAGCTCATGAAACACCTGTATCCACTACGTACAGGGAGAAAGACAAACAGGAATCAAGAGATGTAGGGTCAGTGGACTCACACACACTTAAGGAAGTGGAAGATGCTGATCACTTGAAAAGTCACAGGCTCCGGGTGACAAGAGAAACTTACTCTAGAGCCCGAGCAGGCCCTGTTTACTCACTCAATATTTACCAAGCAAGGCAAACACAGTCCCTCAGAGCTCCCAGACCAAACACTGTCACCATGGGGCTGAAAGCCATCACTTCTCTTTTCTACTGGATGTTTCACTATGAGCAAAGCGGTATCTTTACTTTCACTAGTCCACAATGCAAGTCTCTACCACCTCCCTTTGCAGATGAACCAAGAGAGGGGAAGAGGGAGAGGGAGAGGGAGAGGGAGAGGGGGAGGGGAAGGGGGAGGGGGAGGGGGAGGGAGGAGAGGGAGGAGAGGGAGGAGAGGGAGGAGAGGGAGGAGAGGGAGGAGAGGGAGGAGAGGGAGGAGAGGGAGGAGAGGGAGGAGAGGGAGGAGAGGGAGGAGAGGGAGGAGAGGGAGGAGAGGGAGAGGGGAGGAGAAGCTGAGATTGAATCCACCTGTCTCAAAATCCTGGATTGGGCAAGCAGCTCTGACCCATAGGGAGAACTGGGTTTCTCTTTCATTCCAATAATCTTTTTGACAGGGAGGATGAAGGTAGGCGGAGTGCTTTGTTATAGAAACTACCAGGCAAGAGGTATTAAAATCTTGGCAAATAATTGTTTCTACCCCCAGGTACTAATATGTGTGGATCCCAATAGAATTGCTCTTTCTTTGTTCTCCCCTCATTCCATTCCACATCACATATGCACCCCCTACCCTTTCCCCTCTCATGTGTCTCTTTATAAAACAGAAAAGCAGGCTATACACACAGGGGAGAGCCACAGTGTTTGTCTTCCTGAACCTTGGTTGCCTTACCTAACGCTTTCTAGTTCCACTCATCCAGCTGCAAATTTACCAAGTTTTCGTTTTCATTTTGAAAGACGCACTTATTTTTATTTCATGTCTTCGAGTAGTTTGACTGCCTGTATGTATGTGTACCACAAGTGTGCCTGTTGCCTGAAGATGTTAGAAGAGGGTTTCAGGTCCTCTGAACTAGAGTTGCAGATAGTTTTAAGCCATTATGTGGGTGCTTGGAAAGGACCTTAGGTCCTCTACACATGCCCTTGCATATACATTGTGTATGCAATTGTGTATATATACAACATTTGATGAACATACTTCATTTCTTTCCTAGTTTGCTTTATTCTCTCTCTCTCTTTCTCTCTCTCTTTCTTTGTGTGTGTGTGTGTGAGAGAGAGAGAGAGAGAGAGAGAGAGAGAGTCTGTGTGAGATTGATCTCAAAGCTTTGCATATCCTAGACAAATACTCTACCCCTGAACTACCTCTAGTTTTAACTACGAATCTTAAATACTAAACTATGCTGGGTATACTTGTGAGTTACCTCATTAATCTGAAGAATTAATCTAAAGAAAAGTTATGTTGTGAAGAAAAAAACATTTATTTAGCTCACAGTTCACAGTTCTGGATGTTCAAATGCCTGTATATGACTGTAACCTTTTTCCTGCAAAAGCCCCAAGGCAGAGCAGAGCAGAGCAGAGCAGAGCAGAGCAGAGCAGAGCAGAGCAGAGCAGAGCAGAGCAGAGCAGAGCAGAGCAGAGCAGAGCAGAGCAGAGCAGAGCAGAGCAGAGCAGAGCAGAGCAAAG
Organism: Arvicanthis niloticus; assembly: GCF_011762505.2. Classification (NCBI taxonomy): domain Eukaryota; kingdom Metazoa; phylum Chordata; class Mammalia; order Rodentia; family Muridae; genus Arvicanthis; species Arvicanthis niloticus. The sequence continues at coordinate 11,235,484 of NC_047669.1, read as the reverse complement.
AAGCAAGTGAGCAAGTGAGAGAAAGGGGGGGCATTTTTGTATAACACCACAGTTACTCATTCATGGGGACTCGATCCTGCTAATCTGATCTAAGTGTGTCCATCTTCCAGAGGCCCCACTAAGCGCAGCACAACAGTCAGGTTCAGAGTCTGTTTCCTTAAAACTTCACAGTAAGGCTTAAACACTGAAATAGGAACTGCGGGGTGACACATTCAACACACATCTAAACTAGATGAATTTCCCGGAAGAAAATTAGTTAGAATTTGCTGGTTGAAAGGGAATGACTGGAGGGACATTTCAAGCACAGAACACAATATCAGCAGTGGCTTGAAGGAGAGACACATGTGCTGTGCTCAGATGATGACCAGTCTACTTGGAATGGAAGGCCGTTCAGGAGAAAAAGTCAAACTTAGGAAGACAGGTCAGTTAACTCTGCACTGAGACCTTAACTGTGGGTTTTAAGAGCTTCAAGGGGAGAGCTACAATACCAGCCAACCAGAGCTCCCAGGGTCTAAACCACCAGCCTGGGAGCACATAGGGAGGGACCATGACTCCAGCTGTATATCTAGGGGGGAATGGCCTTGTCCAGCATCTGTGGGAGAGGAGATCCTTGGTCCTGTGAAGGCTGGAGGAGGAGAAGAAGAAGGAAGAGGGGGATGGGATAGGGGTTTTCTCGGGGGGAGAATGGGGAAAGGGGAAAACATCTGAAATGTAAATAAATAAAATATCCAATAAAAAATAAGAAATTAAAAAAAAAGAATCCATCTTTGTTTGTATTAAACTGTGTTGTTTAGGACTAGGAAATGTTTCAGAAAGATTAACCTGGACCTTTTGTCTAGTGTAGCAGCAGTAATATATGTATCGTAAGTAACGGGCAGGTCCATGGCCAGAAGCGAATATATCCACTCAGCTAACCAAGGCGAAAAAGACAAAAAAGACTTCACTTCCCACACTTGGTCCAATTTAGTGTGTGTGTGTGTGTGTGTGTGTGTGTGTGTGTGTGCATAGTTTCATCCCCAATAACTTCAAGTAACTTCTTGTTTCATGTTAAGAAGGTGGACTCATACTCTGTGTAAGTGGGCACTAGAAGCAAATCCCCTGCTCCTGTGAGAAGTGACACCATGCTGGGTGCTACTCTCTAAGCTATGGGCCTCCAGCAGGAAGGCAGAGCAGGCACCATCCATGATGGGGAAGCTCTTCCCTGCCTGGTTGGTCTCAGTACTGCTTCCACTTCTTCAACATCCAATTTGGAGAAAGAAAAGGGCCAGCGCTAGCTGGATGGTTTAAATGACACAGTGTTGTGTTGTGAATAGGTTCATCCCACGAGAAGCCTCTCACAATGTTGTACAGCACTCAGCGCTATAAACGGCTTTACTGTAAATAACAGATACACTTTTTAAGAAATTATTTCTGTATATTTGAGATTATAAATACAATCCCATTGTTTCCTCCTTCCCTTTCGTGTCCCCAAACCCTTCCACATACCCCTCCTAGCTCTTTTCAGATTCATAGCCTCCTTTTTCATTAATTGTTCTTATATGTATACATACTTATATACATATGTATCTAGGCATTCCTAAATACATAAATATAACCTCTTCCGTCTATATAATGTTGGTTGTATGTGTATTTTCAGGACCGATCATTTGGTATTGTATAACCAAATGGTGTGCTCTTCCCTGGGGAAGACTTTTTCTCCTACATTTCTGTCTCTCGTTCTTCCCCCGGCCTCCTAGGCTTTCCCCCATCCACTCCGGCATGCCTGTTGTTGCCCTTGTTCGGTTCATGCTTAGACAGTCATGTTGGTGAGATCCTAGGGGTATAGTTTCTGACATTCCTTGGATACACAGTCTCATACAAACTCCCTGTTCCTCTGGCTCTTACAATTTTCCCACTCCCTCTTCTGAAAAGATCCCTGAGCCCTGGTTCTGGGCGCTGGTTTGTAGATGTGCCCTTTGGGACTCAGGTCCACAACTCTGTGTCTTAATTGCTTATGGTTTTCTGTATTGGTCTCCATCTGTAGCCAAAAGAAGGTTCCTTGTTCAGGGGCGAGACCTATATTTCCCTGTGGATATAAGGACAAATCCTCAGAAGGCAGTTAGGAATTGTGTTGATGTGTTAAAGCAGTAGTTGTAGATTCTTCCCCAAGGCCCACAACTTCACTATAGCCTTGGGTTTGTGGCTAGGTTTCTAGTGACAGGCATGCTTCTCCTCTTCTTGAGTAGGGGACAGATACAATGTAAACACTGTTGCAAAATATTTTCAGGCTTAGAAAAGAGTTGTAAATATAGACGGTGAGCACTGTCTCAGTATTTAGTAAAACTAGGAACCAGGAAATTAAGGTTGATAAAATATTAATGTTAATCTATAAGCCTTCTTACAGGTGTCACCGTTTGACCCACTGAAGATCTTTTTCCTGCCAGCATGCTCACAGAAGTTTCCAGAGGTTCTGGTGTAGCAGATCTACCTTCACTCTTCTGTTACTCCTGGGGCAGTAGCATTGCTGCTTAATAGAGCTTTGTAACGGTTACTGCATGAAAGAAAAGATGTCATCTTTATATCAGTTCCTCTAAAATTGAAAACCACTGCTTTAACCAATACCCTGTGGATGGACATCTTAACTGTTCCCAGAGTCTCACATGCAAGCATGCTGCCTGAAGGGAACACTTATATTCATCTCTTTATCACCACGTGCTTATTTCTGTGGATAAATACGGAGAGACAGGTCACAGGAAGGTACATAGTTGACATACTGAACTGCCCTTGATACCTTAGCAGCCATTGTAAGAATCGTTCTTGTTCTCGTATCCTAGATAAATATTTATTCCCAATGGAGCAGTTTCCAGGGTTCAGGAGCTGTGTACACAAATATGGAAAGGTATAACCATTCCCTCCCCCAGCTCTCTATGCTTTTAATTGCTATGCATCTAAGGACAACTTCTTTCTTCCACGTCAGAGATACAACTTTAAACATACTCTGAGCCTCATACAAATGCCTTTACAAATTCTTGTGATGTTGGCAGCTGAAGGGCCATTGCCTGTACAGCTAGCATCTGGGCAGCCTGGGGAGGTCATGGGAGCATAGAATAGTCAGCACGTATTCTGGGTTTCCATGACCCAGCCGAGGTTATCAGTCGGCAGGTAATGTCATCTCTTCCCTTCCACTCACTGTCTGTGACACTGTATGCAAAGTGCTTGACAAAAGCACTGTCAGGGCTGGACATGACTTGCTTATCTCCAGGCTGGTTCAGAGCATGCATTGCTGACTGGAGTTCAGATCGTACCACCCACATAGGTGGCTCACAAATGCCTGTGACTCCAGCTTCAAGGGATGCAACAACCCTGTCCTGATCTCTTTTTTTGGGGGGGGGGGGCACCTGCGCACACACAGGTACATTAACACATGCTAAGAAACAAAATATATCTTAAAATGTTTTGTTTTCATATATTCTGTTTTTCTTAGTAGGAAACCCTTTGAACGATCCTATGGGGAAAGGGAAAGGACTCCACATCTATGCTCCATGAAAGAGAAAGGGAACCACGTATGGAAGAGATGAACACAGCCAACCACAGACCAAGAGAGAGTTATTCTTTCCTATTCAAGAGTGTGCATAAAAATCTCCAGGACTTTAGAACTGAATAGCTGTCCACTTACCACACCGGAAACTGATCCTGATGGAGGAAACCATGTCTCCCGGGTCTCACAGTGACTATGGCCATGATCTCTCAGAGGAGCAACAGGTGACTCTCAGAGGGCAAGAGTGTTAGATTGCCTGGTCATGTGGTTTCTTAAATGACTGAAGATGCACGGGAAATTGCAAAGCCAAACAAAGGGGAGATCATGACCCTCTTCACTTAATTTTCTCCAACCCCAATCCAAAATCAAACCAGAAAATCCAACACTTGTGCAAGTCACAGGACTTGAATTGAGTTCCCATGTATTTGCATGTACTGTGTGCAACATGCTTGCCTCCCCCCTCCCGGCCCCGGACATATATTCATGTTCGCCAAGAAATTTGATTTACATCTTACAAATAAAGAAAACTTTGTCATGGCATGCATATTTCATAACATCTTAGCCAACTGTGAGAATGAGAATTGAAGGCTGTGACAATCCACATTTTTCTCTTTTGTTGTTGTTTTGGCTTGTTGGTTGGCGACAAGGTCTCATGGTGTCGTCCTGGCCATCCTGGCTGTCCTGGCTGTCCTGGAACTTACAACGTGGATCTGGATGGCCTTGAGCTTGAGACAAGCATCCTGCCTCTGCCTCCTGAGTGCTGAGATTGCAATGTGCAGCACAACATCTAGCTCACCCCTACACCCACATTTCTTCTTCTGTTGGCTCTTGGTGTATTGTGAAGAGAAGCCCGAACAAGTGGATCTGCCGTTTGTGTTGGCCTGTATTATCTGTTCAAAATGGACTTCAATGTGGTAAAACGATTTCTGCCTTAAAGGATTTGTACAGCCAGCGGATTGAAGATAATATCTATGCCCAAGGAGAATCAGGCAACAAGGAAAGGGCATCGTTTAGAACTTCTCTGGCTGAGGATGTAGCTCAGTTGCTATGGTGTTTATGTAATATTCTTGCAGCCATGGGTCCGGCAACCCACACCGCATAAACCAGCTGTAGTGTCCCGTGCCCGTATCTGGCGCTTGTAATTCCAGAAGGTAGGTAGGGGAGGAAAAGGAACAGGAGGATCAGATGTACAAAGTCATCATCCTTGGTCAGTTAGTGAGTGAAAAATCTTTCTTCTGTTAGACACATTACAAGGGAAAAAATTATTAACTATTCAACCAGTAGCAACTGGAAGGGAAGGGAACCACAAAGAAACTGAAGCTATTCTGTAGCGACTCTAAAAATAGATTTATAGCCACTCTTTCTCACCAAAGCGCGTGTTTTGTCATGATGTAGCCAATGATGTGAAAAGGTCATGTCGTGGACACCCTGAGACTGATGGAAAGCCTTCATGTGGCAGTAAACAAGGCACAAAGCCTTCCTTCACAGAAGATCTATCTGTATGATGCTCGCTGTCACACATGCCTTCCTGACAGGACTGTTACAGATCAAGACGTGAAACATTGTGAGCACACTTTGTAAACAATGAAGTCCTGTGCAAATGAGATATTACTCTTAGTCATTCTACTGTGAGATTTTTACAAGAGATTGATAGAATGAGGATGTTATCAACCAAGGGATAAATACCTGAGCAGGAAATGCTGGGTTGTTGTTTGTTTGTTTGTTTGTTTGTTTCTGTTTGTTGGTTTGATTTTAGTAAAATGATTAGGGAAAGTTTTCAAGGGAGAAAATATACTCAGGGCTCGAAACATGGTGGAGTATCACTAACCCTGGCCTTTGGCACTTACTTGGTACAGATGTGAACTTGGCCAAGACAATCTACACAAATGTCTGTTTCCTCCCTGGGGAAAGTAGACGATATAAAGTTATCCTGAAGAGTTACTGTGAGAGTCGAGTGAGTTGGCATACAAAGAGTCTGGCATAGTGCCCAGCACACTGTAGGTTCTGAACGCATGTAAATTCTCTTTCTCTTTTCAACCTCTTTCCAGGGGGTTCTGGAAACAGCTTACAGAAAGCTGCCGGTACTCTATCATTCTGTCGTTTTTTGGCATCAAAATATAACAGGGCTTGTTTTGAAGATTAGACTGATTGCCCTAAGTTTGTTTTTTATTTTGGTTCCTTTATATTCTGAAAACACACTGCATTCAACTGTTTTATCTATAGTAGGTGTAACAAAGTCTTGTTTGATACATGGTTCGATTTAATGATTTCTAACAAGGAATTAAGTTGGGGTCTCAAGCCAAGAGCCTTTGGTTTTAGGGGTTCAGACACCAACTGCTACAGAACCTTTATTAGAATGTTCCTCAGCCGGAGCCCTGCACGAGCAGGTATCATACGCATTTGATAACCTTTGATTTGTACAGAACATTCCAGTTTCCAAAGTGCTTTTACACCCATTATCCTCTTTGATCCTCACAGTAACCCTCTGAGTGACTTGGGCAGGTATTTCGAAAGAGAAATTTTCGATGTTAAAACAAAGGCTGGTCTAAGGCCACAAAGCTGCGTGTTAGCCGCATTGCTGGAGCAGCCTCCACTCTCTGAGCAGCGGTTCTGTAACTGGCACAACAAATATATTCTGTTCATTGATCAGATTTCCTAGTCCCAACTTCTAGTGACACTTGAAAAACTCAGAGACACAAAATAATTATACCAGGAAAGTGGATTGTCTGGGTCAGGGATTCAAAAGCCCATAAAAGGGTTAGTTTGCATCTACTTCAGGATGTCTGCGCCTCTACTTCAGCATACACAGGTTGGAGGTTTGCAGCTGTAGATCAGAATCATCTAGAAGCATTTAGTCACAGAAGTTGATGTTACTTCTCTGCTTAGACTAGAGCATTGGTTAGTCATCTCTCCTTATCGCTTGAGTGACACAGCATGGTGGCATCAGGGTGATTACACTCCTTGCTTTTAATGCAAGCTCAGACTTCTAATGCTCTACCCCCAAGGGTCAGGAACGAGGTGACCTTTTGGTCTAGCACTGAAGCCCTGTCCTTTGTATTCTTTGCTGTGTACTTTATTGATGACAAACAAGTCCTGCCTTCACCTACGTGGCAGGCAGGGGGAGGGATGTAAATCCCACTCCTGCACAGGAAGGAAGCAAAGAGACAGCAAGTCGAGATTGGAACATAGTCTCCAGAAGTTCCCACTTTAATTGCCAATAAAACAGTTGTGAAAGATAGACCTTTAAGAGGTGATGTGGTTTCTGAGGTACAGCCCTCTGGAATGGACCAACATTATTATTGCAGAAGCAAGCCTGCTCTCGGAGTGAACTGTTCTAAGAGTGAGTTCAGCTGGCTTTCATAGGCTACATTTGGGAGTTTGTATACTGCCATGTTGTGATGCAGTATGGTAACCCTCTACAGATGCAGGCATTCTGTCCCTGAAAGTCCCAGTTTGTATAGTAACACATGTCCTTCTGGCATTTTATAAGGCTTAGTTTGGGTCAATGTTTTCTCCTAATTACTCCTCTCCTCTGTCACTTTGATCTGTCTCCCACTTGTACCCTTGCACTCCCCAACTCCTCCACCCTGTTCCCCACACCCTTCATGTCTACCCCCTGCTGCACTACCTTTCTGCTTTCTATTCATCCCCTCCTTTAAGAGATCTTTTTCTTCCCTTGTGGTCCCCTTTCTGATTTCATGACCTCTGTCCAAGTCATTCCCTCACTTCCACATAAACATGCAGATATAATATAAAACTTGGAAGCTAGGATCTGCATATAGAGAGAACATGTAGGGTTTGTTTTTATGAGTCCAAGTTACATAAAATTAATATAATATTTTCCAAGTCTATCTATTTTCTTGCAAATTTCATATTCTTTTATGGAGGCCTAAAAGATGCACACTTTCATTACCCACTCATCAAATTATGGACATCTAGGCTGCCTCACCATCTTTGCTATTGTAACTGGAGCAGTGACAAATGGACATGCGAGCACTCTGTTTGGACATACAGCCCTATTCAAACAAGCCATCAAGTGATATCATTGCTCACAAGGTACACTTATTTTAGTTGAATTTTGTTCTGGTTTTTATTTTTAAGGAAACCCCACACTAAATTTCCATGGTGGCTGCACTCACTTCCACAACAATAGAGCCTTTTCCTTCACATCTTTACTAGCCTTTGCTGTCACTTGTTCTCCTGGTGACAGTCATCATCACTGGGTTGAAATTGAATCTCAAAGTAGTTTTAGCTTGCATCTCTCTGATGACTAAAGATCTTGAATATATATGTGTGTGTATATATATGTGTATATATATACATGTATATACATATACATGTATATACATATATATACATGTATACATATACACATGTACACACACATTTAAGAACTGCCTGTTGATTTCACAGGCAGTTACTACTTATTGATTGGTGGTATCTATCTGCCTGTCTATCTATCTATCTATCTATCTATCTATCTATCTATCTATCTACCTATGTGTTGTTTTTTTTATTTTTGAAGATATTTCTGTATTCTAGATGTTACAAAATTGTAAGAAATATTCAACACCAATGCTTTCAAACTCCTCCACAAAATAGAAAAGAAAGGGACACTATGAAATTTACAAAATCCATATGAAAAGTCAAGGACCATGGGTAGCCAAAGAAACTCTAAGTAGAAAAAAACACAGCACAGATTAGGAGATTGTTTTTGTAATTTATTACTCAGAACACAATAGAAAGACTATAATATCTGATCTTAAACTACACTACAGAGCCATAGTGGCAAAAGCCAAAAAGTATTGGCACCAAAACAGACACAAAGAACAACTGGAGAAACAAACAAATACAAACTCATACAGTTATTACCTTCTACTTTCATACAAAAGCATCAAAACACACCTTGGGGCTAGCAAGGTCTCTCATCAGGTAAAGGTGCTTGCCATCAAGTCTTATACCCTGAGTTCAAATCCCAGACCCCACATTGTGTTAGACAGGGTCAACTCTTGCAAGTTGTCCTTTGATCTCTACATGCATGCCATAGATAAATGTTTAAGAGATAGACCCTGGTATAAAAAGACTATTCAAAAAATGGTGCTGGTAAATCAGAATATATTCACTTGAAAGAATAAAAATACATCTATATCTCTTACCTTGCATGCATATCAGTTAAAGGGGATTAAAGACCAGAAACAGTAAAACCACTAGAGGAAAGCATAGGGAATACACTTCAAGACACAGGCGTATGCAGGAACTTTACACAGAACCTTAATAGGCCAGGAAATGTTCCAAGAAGTGACAAATGGGATTATATGAAATTAAAACCTTTGGCAGAGCAAAGGAAACAATCAACAGGGTGAACAGACAGTTTGCAGAATGGGAAAGAATCTTTGTGAGCTATACTTAAACTTCTTTTCTTTGTAAACTACCTGAGCTGTGATGTTCTGTTATAGCAAGAGACAGTGAACTGTGGCAATAGGAAATACCAGGTCTTTGCTTGGATAATGCATTCTTTCCGAGTATACTTAAGAATGAGGATATAAAAGTTCAAAGAGATTAGAAAAATGCTTCTCATTCACACAGCTAGCATATTTGAGCAGCCTCTCAATCAAGGGTTAAATTTTAAAATAAGTAAAAAAAGTGTTGTTCATATTCAAAAGTGCTTTGAACATCCTTCAGTTTGTCACTGAAGTGAAGAATGTGTGGTTCTGTGTAAGCAACAGGCCTGGTGTGTCATCTCCTGGCTGCTGAATTACATCTTCTAACTTAATGAAATAGCAGACAGAACCATCTGCAGTTTGTAAATTGTTCTCTCGTTTTTTTTTTTTTTTTCAAGAAGCTAATATTTTAACTCTCAGCAATTTGATACATTGGAAAGGATGGATGAAGAATTTACCCATGATTGGTCTAATTCCAAAGCCCAAGGTCTGTCTCTACAGCTTGCTTCCTAGAAACCATGTCTGGGTAGCTGGGGCAGAGGTCAGAGTTTTAGAGTGCCTTAGGTTGGCTCCCCTGAGCCATAGGGGTTCCTTCATAAGCAAACCTACTCCTGAGAGGAAATTTGCAATCTCCATGCCTGGCTTAGTTCTCCATGTTTGTGTCAGTCAGGTACTTTATCACTGTGAGGAACATGTAAGAAAAACTATTTCAAGGAGCTAAGATTTGTTTTGTCTTGTAACAGAGGTTTCATTCCTGGTTCACTTACCCTAGTACCGTATGCTTAAACTGAGTCAGAACACATGGTGTCAGGAGTGGGTGGTAGAGTATGATGCTTAACTCTTTAAAGCCAGGAAGCACACAGGGTGGTGAGGAGGAGAAGGAGAAAAAGGAGGAGGAAGAAGAGGAAGAGGAGGAGAGGAGGAGGAGGAGAAGGAAGAGGAGGAGGAGAAAGAGGAGGAGAAGAAAGAGGAGGAGGAGGAGAAAAAGGAGGAGGAAGAGAGGAGGAGGAGAAGGAGGAAGAAGAGGAGGAGGAGGAGCAGGAGAGGGAAGAGGAGGAGGAGAAGGAGGAGCAGGAGAGGGAAGAGGAGGAGGAGGAGGAGCAGGAAGAGGAGGAGGAGGAGGAAGAGGAGGAGGAGGAGGAGAAGGAAGCAAAGGACCTAAGAACAAGACACCTTTTTCCAGAGCCTGCCCTCGAGGGTCTAGTTCTGCCAAATAGGCTCCACCTTTTACTATTCCCATAATGTCAACATTTTATGAATCCACTAAGGAATGCATCCAGTGATTTAATCAGAGCATTCGGAAACAAACCTCTTCTCACCAGCTAGCTGCCAAGCCCCCAGTGCTTGAGGCTATAGGGCATATTTCATATTCAAAGCACTGTTCCTCCTTCCGATGGAGTCAAAGAAATGGCCACTGAGAAACAGGGCATGGTTCAGTGCTTTTGATGAAAGCCTAGTGAGTTTGGATCTTGAGACGCCACAGGGAAGCTGGATGCACATGCACCTGTGATCCATGTGTTCCTGAAGAAAGATGAGCAAAAGAGATGGAAGAATCCCTGGCCAGCTGTCTTAGAACACACAGTGTGATAATGACAGAGACCCTGTATCAAAAATGTAGAAGGTAAGGAACACCACACTGGATCATCTTCCCATCTCCGTGCTTGTACACATGTACCCACGTGCACACATATGAAGATTATCTTACCCACACCATACATGCACACACGTATGCACGCACGCACGCACGAACACATGCAAGAGGGGAAACAGGAAATAGCGAAAGGTGAACTGAGACTTGAAAATGAGTAAAATGTCAATAAAATGTGAATATAGTCATCGTAGACAAAATGTTATACAGAAAAGGGCAAGGAGAGTGTTAATATGCAAGTTATGAATGTGCATGGTCAGGGTTTAGTGATATTATAAAGCTACTCATAGTTTCTGCAGATCAAACACACCTCATCCAAAGAGCTGATTCCAGAGGAAATGATACAGCAAATGCTATCTGGTCAACCTTGCACTTAGTGCTCTGGAAAGCGTAGGTGGAAGACTATAAAGAAGAGTGAGGCTGAGGGTTGGTTGGTCAAGTGCTACTGTAGGAGAAGCCCCATTCCTGACTCTGGTTAATGTTAAGGTGTCTGACCAGGGCAGTTAAGGATTTTGCCCATGGTCTTTAAAACACATTTAAGGAACTATACAGGCCTCCAGAAGGAATGAAACGAATGTCATAAAATTATTCTGACTCAGATAGCTCTACTACTAAATACCTCCCCTTTCAGGGCCTCAGTGCTTGAGGTCTTCAGTTTGAAATATACATTTAATATACTTGTATATTAATACGTATAATATATATATAGGAATACATACACACACACATGGCTTTCAGGAACTTATTATAACTGAGCTAGTTATAATTCTTGCATATCTAGCCTGTCATTTCCTTAGCTAATTTGATTTAATAAACATTCATAAAACATCTTGCTGTGTGAATATTAGGGCGTTGACCACATAAATCTGTCTGTTTATCCATTCCATTTCTGCCCAGATAAAGTGCTACTGTGGATCATAGACTGCTCATCTCTTTCTTTCCTTTTCTATACAGATTTTTCTTCTCTCTGTATTTTAAGGCATGTTTTATTAATGTTGTTCTTGACATTATATAAAGGACCTCCTGTGCAATTGGCTCTTAAAGATTTCACCTTTTAACTAAGATTGTATCATGAAGCTTCACCTATATTGCTTCTTACAGTTCATTTAACTGTCGCTTTGTGAGACTATCCGATAGCTCGCTCATCAATTCCCCTATTGAGTAGATTTTTAAAAGCTTATTGACATGTTCACATCCCTATTTCTGGTCTACACATGTAAAGAGTTCTTGGAAGCACAGTTATGTGAAGAGAATTCATAATGGCCATAAGTGCTCACACTTGCAGGATAATATCAAGTTGGTTTTTTTTTTTTTTGTTTTGTTTTTTTTGTCATTTCACAAACTTCTAGTTCTCACTGTGACTATCCCCCTTATCAAAACCAACTGTTAGACTTGGTCAAAGTCTATGAGATAACAGTTGAAAGCATGGAAAGAAGCCAAATCAGGCAGAAATTGAGGCATTCCTGTGCACACATGGTGGGAAGCTCTTAGGGTGGCTGCTCCACTTTCTTCTTTCTTTTCTTTTCCAACTTAGGTTGAGGCAAATTGTACCCAAAGTGCAGGGAAGGGGTTATGCAGCAGGCTTGCTGGGCTGAGGAGCAGAGGGAGGAGTTCTGAAGAACTAGGTAGCTCAAAAGGGGGAATGCTGAGGACAAGAGAAGCAATTCATGGACATCTGAAGTTTCTCTTTTCCCTCTGCTCAGCTCCTGAGATATACATGTGAAGGAAGCCTCTCATCTGCAAAAATAATAGCAGAGCTGTCAGTTTCAGGAGGGGTTTCAGGCCCAGAAGACGGTGACGTGTAAGTTCTAACACAGTGAAAGGACTCTGCTGAGCCACATGGAAGAGCCACAGCCCAAGGAGGAACTGGACAATTATGAGATGAGGACCTTGGAAATAGGAAAGGGACAAAGTCTAAAGATGTTTAAAACCAGGCTGTGTCAGGATCAAGAGTGCCTTTGCTCACCTGTCTGCCTGGCAGAAGCAAGTTTCATATTCTGTATATAAAACTAAGATCTCCCAAAGATTCTAAAGGTCACATGTACAATGTTCATTATTATATCAAAACTTGAAAAGCATGTTGACAATAATGAATCCGTAATTGCAAACTAAGACGAGGAAAAACAGACAAACAAACAAACAAACAAACCAACAAACAAGTGGAATGTTAGCCTCAGAAGTGAATTGCATTCTGGAGTTAATGAATAAGAAGTAGAAAGTATGTGATTATTATGTTTTTAAAAAAACCACAAGAACAAAAACGACAACAACAATGAAAACAGGTGACCTGAAAATCTATTTTAAATACTTTTAAAACAAGACAACAGAAATACCCAAAGAAAAACATAAACATGGAGAATAAAGAAACAATAGAAACAAATTCCAAGAGAGAAAGGCATGAGTAAAGATACAATCACTTTACAGCTTGCTTGTGAATTGATTTAGAAATAAGTAAGAGACAAAGTCAAAGGTTCCAGTTCAAGAGAGGAAAGAATAAGGCAAACGTTGTTTTTGACTTGGTACTGCTCAAAATGTCTCTTAAAGTAATCAAAAGTATTAGTCCAGAGTGTGAAGAAGCTCACCAAGTCCCAAACAGACAAAAGTGAAAACACACACTAATATACACAAACACAGCACAAAACACGCTTATTTTAAAAAGTGTATTTTAATAATTTTTAAAGGCTAAAGAATAATTTTTATTCTTTAAAGCTATTTCCATTAAAAAATATTTTCGAGACTATTTCAAACAGCATTTCAAGCAATGCAGGCCATTCTTCAATCTGAGGCAAAATGATCCCAAATGGAAGTATGAAACTTCACAGAGGAATGAATGAAATTGTCTTTGAAATTCCAATAATATTTTATATTTCCTGTAGAAATTGTATGGACTGTTACCTGCCTTTTCCTTCATCATTTGATATTTTCCAATAGTCCTACAAAAGATATCTTCCTTTAAAATAATTTTTCTAGTCCTTTGCTGAAGAGATGTAACTGTATTTTTCACATTAATTTTATAGTCTGTCACACTACTCAAATACCATTGTTTTTGATAGGCTGTGGGTAGACTTTTTTTTATTTTAAGAATATTTTTCATTTTTATTTCACATGTATTAGTAATTTGCTTGTATGTGTCCACCATGTACTTGCATGATGTCTGAAGAGTTCAGAAGAGGATGTTGAATCCCATGAAATTGGAGTTCTGGACAGTTCTTATCTACTTTGTGGGTGTTAAGAACCGACCCCCATGTCTTCTACAAAAGAACAAGTGCTCTTAACCACTGAGACATCTCTCCAGCCCACGGAGCTTTCTTTTAAAAAAAATGGAAATACAGCATCTACCAAAAAAATTGAAGCCCCTATTTTTCCTTATTTATTGGTTATTTTTAGTTATTGGATAAATTATATTTATGGCTTTTCTAATATCCAAATTATCCTTACCATTTGATAAGCTCAGTGTGCTAAATTAACTAAGCTATTGGATTAAATTTACTAAAATTCTGTGGAGCTTCTCTCTCTCATCTCTATATTTTTGGTATAAAGTTTGTAATCTTCATGTTATCTAGTAATAATAACTGTCTTACTTTCTTCTCCCATTGCTGTGATGAAATAGAGACCTTTGGAGAAGAAGGAGTTTATGCTGGCTCACAGTTCCATGGTACAATTCTCCATGGTGGGGAAGTTCAGGCAGCAGGAACTTCATACAACCAGTACAGTTATATCCATCATTAGGAGCAGAGCCAGGAATGCTTCCATGTGCTCAGCTTCCTTCCTGTGCTTACAGAGTACAGGATGCTGCTGGCCACGGTGGTTTTAGTCTCTCACCTCAGTCAACATAATCAAGATGATCCTCACAGGCATGCTGGTTGTCTCATCTCCCAAGTGATGCCACAATTAGATAAACCACCTTATATACCAAGACCAGCTCCACTCTCTATTTCTTGATTAAGCATTTAAATATTTTTAAATATTTTTAAATATATGGAGCTTTAGAATGTGTGTAATAAAGAGCAAAGATGTGGAGTGTTTTTACTTGGTGAGTGGATTAATTTATATCTGAAGCAGATATCCATATGCCAATGCAACTATTCTAGTATCACAGTCATTTTCTACACATTCCTACATTTTTTTTCCTTCTTTTCATTCTCTTGTATAAAGTTGTCCATGTTTTCAGTCATATAAGATGAGGTATTTCTGCTACCCCTACGTATTATAGGATCTCATCAAGACCTTAAATTCTTGGCCTCATTGGATATGCTTTTGCTTCCTCTCTTCCTTGGTCTCTAAACTTTTTTTTTTAAAGACAATAACAAATTTACAAAGATATTTGGTCACCTTACATGATATCTTCTCATTTATTTTACTGAGACGTTCTGAAATATAGTTGTGTGTCCAGCTTTCAAAATTGCATGCTTTAGAGTATTTTAACATGCGTTTCCACTTGAACAAACATTTGACTGGATACCAAATTCTGTGTCTTCAAAAATGTAATAACATGTCTCCATGGTCTTGCATCCTTGCTTGTTGCTGAGAACTTTAATATCATTGTTGTCCCCCTTGTGTTTAGTAATGTTTACACATGTACACATACAATATACCTTGATAATTGCCACCCCTCACTCCCCTTCCAAGTCCCTTCAGAAACTCACCATCAGATCCCCCTCCTAACTTTATGCCCTCCTTTAAAATCCAAGGATCTTTCTTTTACACTCTGAGTCAAATAATGCTGCCCATATGCATGTAGGTGTAGGGTCATTCACTTGGGCACGAGGAATCCACCAATGATACAACACAACGAAAAGTGAGTCTCCTCCTTCCCTCCACAGCCATCAACTGCCAAGAGCTCCTTCGCTGGGGATTGGGGCTCGGGAGTAAATCCCTCCTTTATGCTGGAATTTCTCAACTGGATTACTCTTATGCTGGTCTTGAACAGGTGAGCACAGCTGCTCAGAGTTCACGTGTGCAGCGGTCATATACATTTCACGGGGCTCGTCTCTACCCTCTCTCTCTGACATTCTTCCCACTTCTGCACAGTGACAGGTCTCTGCACTAAGATTGCACTGAGAGGCTTCTCTGACCAATGTTGAGAGCAGAGCAAATCTATAAATATAAACAAATATTTGTAAAGCAGTTTGACAACATGACCATTTACAAAATAAATACCAGTAAATTCTCTGGTAGAGACTATGACCTCTCTAGCCATAGTTTTGTTGTTGTTGTTGTGTTTTTGTTTTTTAAAACTATGTTTGCAGTTTCAGGCATTAATTTCATCCTGAAATCAGACCTCAAAAGCAATCAAGAGAGAGGCTGGTTGCAGCATAAATTAGTCTTGTTACTATGGCACCAGTGGCACGTTGGTATCTTTGTCGTTGATATCTTTCCCCAATTTCTTGTCTCTGTCTTGGCTTCGTTATTTCTTCAGCCTTTTGTTTTCCTCAGTGTTTAAAATTTCAATATAATTTGTATCCACCTGTTTTTATTTTATTTTCTTCTATGGGTTTTTTCAATCTTTGATCTTTTGCCTTTTGATTATTATCTCTCATTAGTCTCTTAAATATCTCCTCTTCTCTACTTCGACCTTTTTCTTTCTAGGACTATTTTTGGATCTTCTCTATTGTCTATTATTGTGTGATGAACAGTACACACATCTACTCATCCCAAATAGAGAGCCTATAACATATACCATCAAACTTCAACTTGGTGAGCCATTGAGTTTTATTGGAGTTATTCACAGGAATATGGGTGAGGGGTTGTTTACAGGAGCAGAAATGAGTCAAAGACAGTTGCATCACCAAAGCCAGCTCCAGCATGGATGACAGCTCACAAAAACTGGGAACCTGGAGCCACTGCACAGCCTGCAGGCAGCTCAGCAAGTTGGGGAGTGTCTTTTCCAAATGACTCAGTTGGTCTAAACCTCTTCCAGGAAGCTTGGCTGGTTTCTGCTTCTTCCAGGTAGCTGATCTGGTCTTAGCATCTTATTTGTAGATTGGCTTCTCTCAGAGCGACTCTTGGCAGTCTTTATTACTTACTGTTGAGAGGTCGGAGCCTATTGAAACTGTTCAGTTTCAGGAACTTCCTGCAGCTATTTTGAATTGATTGCCTTCTAGCTGAAGGAGCTTCTTTTCAGGATGCAGTCCTTCAATCTTGGAGTAAATTGTTCCACAACATCTTTATGTTTTCTACTTTTAAAATGATTTCCTTAAGCCACTCTCTCAGTTTGCTATCCCATTGCACTAATGAGGTTATGCTTCCAGTAACCATCATTACCTACATTCTCATATTTTAAAGTTTATTTATAATGATGTTTATGAGTATGTGCTCATGGGTGTGAGTTTGTGCACATGGGTGTGGCTGCCACCAGAGACCAGAAAAAGAAATTGAGTACCCTGGAGCTGGAGTAATAAGCAGTTATGACCTGAGTGCTGGGAACTGAACTGGGTACTTTGCAAGAGCAATACTGGCTCTCAACCACTTAACCACGTCTCCAGCCCCCAATTATCAAGGTTTTAATTTTATTTGACTCTTTCTGTGCCTCCATTTATATTACTGATAGGAACCCTTAACTGTGTCAGGTACAGGGCCTCAGCATCACCTTGCCTTTGAATCTGAAGGTTCCAAGCCAAAGGAGTTGAGACAGAAGTGAGATGAAGACTTGGAGAAGCCATGACTCCTTTCTTGTTCTGTTTGGCTACAGCAGCCTGAATCCCTTCTGCTTTAAATTAGGACCATTCCTGTTCCTCGCCCCTTCCGAGTCCCCTCGCCCACAAGAGAGACACGGGAGGCAGTGTTCGGGTAGTCACTACAGCGAGGCTTTATTCTTGTATCAGCTGAAGCGGACGACACCA
This sequence comes from Arvicanthis niloticus, assembly GCF_011762505.2. Taxonomy (NCBI): domain Eukaryota; kingdom Metazoa; phylum Chordata; class Mammalia; order Rodentia; family Muridae; genus Arvicanthis; species Arvicanthis niloticus. The sequence goes on along the minus strand of NC_047669.1, from coordinate 11,218,036 downwards.
AGCCCAGAAAAGGCACTGCTTATATGCACCCTAGAGTGGCGTGTTCACTTCTGATTGGCTGTTCACTCATCACCCCATATTACGCCCCGGGATGGGCAGTGGCTTGGCGCGATTTCGCCTCTTGCACCTGCGCAGTTTAGTTGTTTACTTGTGGGAGCACCAGATGCCCGCGCCATCTTGTAATGTCGAATGCTATCACTGCTCACTGTGGCTCCCTACACATTCCAGATACATATGCCCCACAGTCAAAATTAAATAAATAAAATAAAAATTGTAATTTTTTCCCTCTGTTGTTCTCTGAACCAAGAGGTCAGGCTAGTTCAGCATCTTAAGAATCCCACTTGACTTTTTCTTTGTATAGTTGCCTATACACTGTCTAACACTGTTCTCCCATTTGTCATCTTTTAAAATATAGTTTTGTGATGGGTCAGACACCAAGTACTCATATGAAACATATATGAGGTCAGCTCTTCCCTTGGAGGAGAGGATGGGTGACGGAGCACAAGCGCGCCAGAGTCCCCTACTCTCCTGTTGCTCTCATTTTCTCACTGACTAGCTGGGTGGCCTTAGACAAGTCACCCTCCTTGCTAGAACCTCAGTGCTCACTTCTGAAACGTCAAATTAGTAAGAACACCAACATAATTAGTCTGATAACAAGATTCAAATGAGAACGGAGTGTGGAAGGACTTTGTCAACTGTTCACAGCGACTTTTTTTCTTGATCATCTGCAAGGAAAGGAACCTCGGGCTAGAGATGAAAACTGACATTGCCAGCTTCAAATTTTTACTAAGTGTTGGCCCAGCTCAAAAGCCTGATGCAACCAAACGTTCTCTTAATATAGAGAATGACGAATCTGTGTTTGTTGCCAGGGTTGTCACGTCTTCCCAAAAGTGCAGACTTTTATGGGTCCTTGGAAGCTCTGCTGGGCTCTATTTCTGAGGCCGGGAACATTGTGCCTCATTGGCAAGGCTCGTTAAACTGAGGCCACTTGTGGTCATTCAAGAATCTGGGTCTGCCTTTGCAACAATGGTGATAAGTTAAAGTGTTGAAGCCACTCCACTAGTTTTCAGCTTGAGTGCAGGCTTCCATACAGTCAGGTGCTTTTGCTTCCTTGTTTCCCGAGGGTCTATTTCTTTTCCCCATCTAGTTCAGAACCGAAAAGTAAGAGGAGGTGGAGCAGGTCCAAACCAAAGACAAGTAGCAGAGGTGGAAGGGAACAAGAATAATGTGTTCTCTGGGAATTTATGCAAGGACAAGGCTAACGAGACTTTGTTTTCAATAACTTAAAATGTAGTTTGTCATTGGAAAGATGATGTAATGGCTTTAAAACAGAAAACAAGCCAGAATCCCACACCACAGCCAACTATTTGTATTTCTGCATATTCTTATCTATTTCTTGTCTTTTCATCATATGCATGCATAATGCACATTTCATTTTACGGCCTGATTTTTTTCACTTAACATTACATAATGAGCATTTCCTTTTAAAGTTTGCATTATAATGCCTAGATGATATAATTTGCATGATGTTCTCTAACTAATAGAACCGTGCTCCCACTCTGAGACCTTCAAGTCGTCTTACATTCTCCTTTTGGGGGGAGGGGTGTGCTTTTTAAAAACTATGATTCCATGAAGATCTTTGTGCATTTTGCTCTCTGTGTTGTTATACTGTATAACCTTTGCTTGGATTACAGAATCCCATTGATGAGTTGACTGGGGCACTGTGCCCAGACATCTTATGACTCTTCTATACTGTTTTTAAAACAATTTTTTTTTAAAGTGTCCATTCAAAACACTGCTAACCAATCTAACCTTGACTCTTCCAAGTATTCAGTTTTCCAAGTAAAGGATTTTTCTACCTAATCTATCAATGCTTCCGGTTGGTTTTTACCTTCACTGGTAGAACAGGCACATCTAATGCTTGCCACGTGCTCTCGCTGTTTTTGTAGTTTGTGTTACTGTCATAAAATAACCTGCCACGGATTTTCAAATTTTCTGAAAGCTCCCAAGAGAGCGGTCCCCAAAATCCCTCCTGAGGAACTCAAATTTCCAAAGTAATGAAATTATAAGTATGCTGTGTCCAAAAAGCAAATATCCGGCTAGTTGTCTTTTGTCTCCCAGTTTACTTTCACATCCAGCTCATCCCACCAGGAGTACTTTAAAGGGATATCAAGAGTGACACATATTCAAGAAGCCCACCTCAACCCAATGTCACTCTCTAGAAATCTATTCGCACAGGAATTACCAGAATTCAGAAATCTGCCCTGTGTTGTAAGAAAAGGCAATTTGTAGAACACAGCAATTCCAGTTCCAGCTTGGCTGGTGGAATGTGAAGAGCCAGAGAAATCTCTTGTAAGAAATCACACCTGAGCTGAATGAGCAGGATCTGAGGTAGACTCTTGGAGGGCAGTTGAGAGCTTGGGGCAGAGCAGTCAAAGCCTTTCACCCAGTTTCTGTGGAAGAGTACTTGGGATTTGCCTAAATCTTTGAAGTTACAGGTTCTCTTCCCCAGATGGAGAAATAGAGACAGGCAGAATAATGGCACCAGTTCACAAGGAAGGGGTTCCACAGTAAGTATGACCTTAGGGACAAAGTTGGCACAACCAAAAACTGGCTAGTTTTTATTGTCCTTATAATTTTAAAATAACATTGTCTACTTTGAAAGACTTACCATTCACCATGAAGCTTGGTGCTTTCCAGTGCACAGATCAAGCCACAGCGTTATTATCCTGGAGCAGGCAGAGAAGACTACTTATCACTGAAGACAAAGGGCTCGGAACCCTAGCTGCTCCAGGTACAGAAAATGGAATGGATAGACTCCCTGCCTCTTAGAAGTCACATCGTAAACACTGTCTGGGACGGTCTATAGACAGAGAATGATGACTAATAAGGTCAACTTTCTGATCTAGTCATCATAGTAATGGACTGGGCCCTGCCCTGAGACTGACAGGAGGTCAAAAGGAAATCCTTGGCTGGTCCTACCTTCACCAGGCTGTCAGTCATGGAGGGGAGGTTTTTCTAGTCTCACACAGGTAATAACATAATAAACTCCTGAAATTATGACCAAGACATCACAGTGAACAGCAGCCTCTGCTGCACGGTTTAATAAAATCTTCACCAGGAGCTGTCTCACCAGTAGAATAAATATAGATGAGAAAGTAATACTTCTTGGTTTCAAAGTAACCTTGAAAGATTGTAGCCTACACAGTATCCTCGGTAAAGAATCTTGCCATGGTTCCCCCATCCCATAAGCTACTGACTCCTGCTAGGATCTCAAACTTCAAGATCATCCAGGAACTAAGAAGGTTCCCTATGGGACAAGTTACAGGACCACATAAAGAGAAAGGGATTTTCCAATTGTCTGTCAGTTGCACTTCTAAACAAGGGATCATAGAATCTTCACATTCCAAGCAGGCAAAAGGGCAGCAAATAAGTTTCTTACAGTACCTATTTATTACATAGAACGGTTTGTCCAAGTCTTTGGTTACTGAGTCAAACTCTCTCTTGCTTCAGAAATTGCTTCTTCCTGAAGGAAGAAACCAGTTATCTAAGAATTTAAGTAGTATAGAGATATGGGGTTATAAAAACAGTTCAGAAATAAAGATTGTCTGTATTTGCAAAATAGATTTGCGTGAAAACATTTTCAAGTTTGCACAATCGGCTGCAATACTTCTGTGGGAAAATTCCTAAAAGCCTTTGGGGCAGCACATTGTGCTCCTTCCTGAAGTGGTTTTAGCGGCCATGCTTATCTCCTAACTTAAGAAAATAAAGCAACATCACGAGTTAAGGCCACATCAAAGAGCCATGTGTCAGCTCTTCGGTGCCATGCATTACCACAATGCCATTTTCCAAGAGCTCTGGCTGGCCCCTCTGTTCTTGGAGGTAGGTGTGAAGTGGTCAGTCACTCCAGGGCAGAAGTCAGAATCCCTTGGTTCTCCTTCCAGATTGTGGTGAAACCCTGAAAACACATTTTCCCCACCTCAATTTCTCTGGTGAGGTGCTTTGCCATGTATGGAGCTTGTGGTCAAATGGAAATACTTGACAGACAGCCAAGTAGAAAAAGGATTTCGGCCTACTTTGCATGGTCTCTGAGGACAGAACTGAGACCAATAAGATGGTCAGTGGTACCAAAGAGGACTTGGACTGTGGATAAGGTTGAACTGTGGAGAAAATTTGTCTCCTTAATTACTTAATGGTACTTCTCATGGGACAAGCCACCTAATTTGAATTCTCAACTTAACTCTCTCAATAGTCCATAAAGTAAATATTATTAATTTTTTGTACCAGGAAACAGACATGGAGAGGGAAAATAACTGGATTTGGGTTGCATCACCTCGGAGTGAGCCAAAACCAAGATTTCAATCAAGACAATACTTAATCCCAATCATTTGTGTGCAACTGCCTCATAAATTAAATAGTGAATAACACTCCCTTGATTAAAGAATAGGAAAAAATCCCCCAAAATCAACATTATTTTTTAAGCAGTAAGTTACTATGTGCTTTCTGAGTGATTAATGTGAGTTTGGTGTGTGAACCTAGAGGCTGAGGACTGGGTGTAGGAACAACTTTCTCTGAAGTACTCAGACAGCACAGACTTGTGGGGACAGTAATTCTCCAGGGAATTACCTACTGTACATTAACCAGGTCCCAAATAGCTGATCAGCTAGCCAGCAAGAGCACTGAGGCATGTGTAATTAAGGATGCTATTAGCATGCTTTTGAAACCTTTCTGATAAATAGAAATCATCCAGACCGAAATGGCTGCCTTCAGAGGCAGTAAGACTCTTGATTGCTCCTGAACTTGTGGAAGAATGGATGTTTTCATTTCAAACCATGGTGACAGGAGGCTCAGGGTAGCCAGGCAAACAAAGGCAGGCTTGGCACCGAAGCACATGTCTGGGCATCCAGGCTTGTTGAGGTTCTTCCCACTGAGCTTCACAGCCTGCTCCTCCCCCATGCTGGGGAGGAGCCTATTTTGCCCAGAACTGTGGCTCCATGAGGGATGGCCGAACTCATCTCTCACACTCACCTGGTTTTAATCCCCACATCTCTGTTGGTCCTGTGGACTCCCACTCACTTCCTTAAAGAGAGCCCACTATTTCTGTTTGCGAAGTTAAGGTATTTATTCAGCTCGTCTAAGGTTTCCAGTTAGAGTTGGAAAACAATTCAGAGATCATCTCATTTAACCACTGAATTCTACAGATGAAAAATAGGAAGTGCAGATGTGAGTTGGTATCCCATATACTGATGAACCCTGTGCAGAGAGCCTTTTGTGTGCTGCTTCTGATGTTGAGGTACGCCAGTTGCTATGACAATCTATGAAAACCAGATCTCAATGAACCTTTAACACAATGAGTTGAAAGGACATAGGTCTTAAATATAAGGGGGCAAGCAGGCTGGGATTCCTCAATTAGAGTGTTTTCTGAAGTTCAGTGACAGGATATATTGAATTACAGTGGTCTCTTCAAGATGTCAGTCTCTCTGATGATATAACAGGGGAAACTTGGAGGGAACCTCAAAGAAGCAGGAAGCATCATAGAACATTTGGCACGGCCTTGGAAAGTTCCACCCACGTGCCCACAGTGTTGAGTCAGGGAGGAAGGTCTAGGGAGGAAATGTGGGGAGTGGGGATTGATGGGGAATACTTGATAGTCTATGTCTTTATAAGCTTGATATTGTTGTAATCAAATCCCATCCAGCACTCATGGCATATCAAAGAGACCCTCCCTGAGTGATTCACTTCCTTTGGGAAATTCCCTTTGCCTAGACTTGCTCCTGTGGAGACCTTGACATTGTTCTTTTCTGTGCAGGTCTCGGCTCTCTGTCTTTAGCTCTGCTTCTGAAGCATATCTCACAATGATGAAAGGCTGTGGGCTGCTGTCTCACCGTCCCTGTTTATAAGGAACTCCTCTGTGGACCACTGAGGCTTCTGTGTGGCGGTGAAGTGGCCACAGCTCCCTGCAGCGGAGGAAGGGTCTCCAGCGCCTCAGAGCAGTAGGAGGACTATTTCAGTGAGAGACTGGAGTTCTGTCTATGAGTACTGGCTCCATGTGGGGATGCTTTAGGTGGGTCAAAGACACCTGTATGCAGTACTGTCGAGTTTTGCAATCTGTCAGAACGTGATTGGGTGTAGGCTTTAGATAGCCCTCCACATGGGAGCACATTCAACATTTCTTCTTGTGTTCTAGAGAAGGAAAGTGGGTCTTGGGTACTCCAGGCATTTGGGGGTTCTAGAGGAATAGAGCAATGTGGACCTTGCCATGGTACCCTCTCTTTGCTTTTTTCCTACTGAGAGTGATGAGTGATGGATGAGTCAGTTCGGGTATCTTAGCTGTTCCTGCAGGAACGAGACCAAAGCTCTCTCAGACACCTGCTCGTGTAAAGGAGAAAAGGAAGACAAGTGTGTGTCATGTTGTTGGAAGGAGGAACAGAGAGCACAATTAAAAACTCCCCTGCTTATGAAAAATAATTTAGGGTACATTTTAAGATCATATAAAATATTCTCATTGTTCCATAAAATACTTGTGTTTACTTTCGTATTAAATCAGTGGCTGGCACTGAACGTATATTCAATAAAAAATTGTTGGGCAAGTATATTATCTTTTTTAATGAAAAAGAATATTTATCCTCTCTTTTTTCTATCTTTCCTGTGTGTGCGTGTGTGTGTGTGTGTGTGTGTGTGTGTGTGTGTGTGTGTGCAGGAGGTGCATGTGGAGGCCAGAAGAAACCCAGTTTTTTTTTTTAGAAGTTGTCCACCTAGTTTTTGAGCTTATGACTCTCCTTGGAATCTGTGCCTTATAGATTAGGGTAGGGTTTTTAGACAAGTGCCAGCCAGCTACCTTACTCTACTTCCTCAGAGCTGGGATTACAACTGAGCCACTGAGCCCCTGAGCCCCACCATGCCTGGCTTATTATTGTTATTGTTATTGTTATTGTTATTATTATTAATCAATTTTTATTTTATGTATATGGGTGTTTTACCTTCATGTTTGAATTCATACATGTATGTGCCTGGTGCCCAGAGGACCAGGAGTTGAAGGACAGAACAGGACTCATATCTACTGGTACTAGAGTTACAGACAGTTGTGAGCCATAATCTGGGTGCTAGAAACCAAGCCTAGGACCTCTGCAAGAGTAGCAGGTACTGCAAGGAGCAGGTAGCCAATTCTTCAGCTCTGAGGAATCAAACTTAAGTCTTCATACTTGCACAGTGAGCACGTTATCAACTGAGCTATACCCCCACCCCAGCTGCCCCCAAAGTAAGTTTTAAAGCCTTTGCCAGTTGAGTAAAACTGAAGTTGCAGGAGTTTTCCAGCAGTAGCCCACGAAGCAGAGTTATGTCTGTCCTTCTACAAATGGAAGATCTAGCTTTGTTTATCTGAGGCATCGATAGCAAGCGAGTAGAAGCCCTAAGGCCCACCCTAGGCCATCCTACTGAACCCTGTTTTGTCCTCAGATTTCAAGAGCCTCAAGCTTTTGTCAACTCTATAATCCTCGTTGTTTGGATCCCTTTATACATAGTACTTGGAAGTACCATTCAAGAGAGCTATTATGACTGCTTTCTCCCGGTTTTTGTCTTAAAAGCATATAAGTAGGAGTGTGTGTGTGTGTGTGTGTGTGTGTACGCGTGTGTGTGTGTTCCTTAGACTTTACTTTTCAGCCAGATGACAGCCCCAGACAAACAATTCATATTGCATTGCATGTCTTTTATAGACCTGTAGTATACTGGTTTTCCTGCTTGAGTGAAACTTTCCTCAGAGCCTGCTCAGGGAAACCTTCTAGACCTAGACATCCAGTTTTGCTAGCCTCACTGACATGTCTTTCAAGACAATCTCTTCCCAGCATATCAAACATTTACTTTTTTCTCTCATTCCCCACCCTTTCCACCCCTGCTGGCTCCCTTCTTCTGCTCAGCGTTTCGCTGGTTGTCAGAACTTGTCCCTCATCAGTTCTCTTGAAGCCTCGAAACACCCAACACAGTGCCCTTGACAAACAATGCACTGCGGTGATGCAACAGCCCAAGGTGTCAAAATAATTAGGTAATTAAAGCAGAGGAAGGTCAGAGTTTCCTCTGTCTGGAATGACAAACACAGGCACCCAAGGGGGAAAAAAAAGCTAAAGAAGGAAATCTGTTCACATCTCTCTTTGTTTCCCCCACTTGTTCTTAACCTTTGCTCCAAAACCCCATACCTGGGACAGCTTGATCCCTCACCGGGTACTGAGAGCCAGTCTGACTTAGAAGGCGTGGCCAGCTTGAACCCTTCAAGGTTTCAACATACAGCTTGTTTTTGTCCCTCCTTGTTTATTTTCACACCGGCCCCACCCTAAGCTCCTGTGCAATGGCTCCAAGCAGTGGCTCAATGCCACCGATGGGATATTGCTCAAAGGGTCTGTGGGCGCTGAGGACAAAGTCTTCTCCAAGGACACAAGGCCCTCAGGGTCACCGACCTTTGTCTCTTTGTTCATGTTTTCGGGAAGCAGCCAAAAGCCTGCTCCTGTTACCTTTCTGCTACCCCTGATTGTGTGGGGGTAGCAGAAAGGATGCAGACTTCCTATCTGTCAGAGGATTGTTACCTGGCGAGAGAGTGAGAGCCTGAGCTACACAAGAGAGCCTGAGAGCTTTGACTGCGTGTTGAAGTTATTCTGTAGGAGGAAGATGGTGGTGTGACCAACCCCCGAGGGTGTGCATTGAGGATAAATGTTGAGTGCAGCATTTGAATGACACGTCGTCTTTTCCAGACAGGCAAGAAGAAAGAGAGCATTGTAGCTGGAGGAAGAGCATGCGCAGTGGCAGGGGAGCCATGGAACAGCTCAGTGTTTGCCGAGAGCGAGCTTCTTCTGGAGGTTGGTGAGAATGAAGATTCAGCTAAATCGTCTGACTGGGGCAAAATGAGGGAATCACTAAGAAGATCCTGGGGAGTGGACCTGCCCCACAACACCAAGGATCCAATGGAAAGTTAGAAACAGGAAAGATGTAACTAGATCTATGTGAGGGTGGAAACTAGTGTCCCAAAACCACACTCCTGCTCTCACCAAACTCTCCCACCCCTTCCCCACTGGCAGGCCTGTTTTCTTCAGCCATAAGATAAGGCAGCTTGCAGCTCACCTTCACCCCTCAGGGGTGAAGCTCTGGGGTTCTGGAAGCGTTCCTGTTTCTAAAGTAGCCAGTTAGAGGGGTAGGATAGGATAGTAGGCGGTTATACACAGAGCTCAGACAGTTCCAGTTCTGAACTGAATGTGTTGTTAAGCAGCTGGGTTATCCTGGGCAAACTGGGTTATCCTGGGCAAACTACTTTACTCCTCTAAACTTGGTTGGCCCAGGTAGAACGGGGATCATGTTTCCTCACTAAGGTTTCTAGCCCAGGCAATGAAAACACAATACTTAGGTGAAGCACATGGAAATGTCTATCAATTGTGTGTGCTAGGCCAGACCAACCAGCTCCATTTAGACCCAAAGCCAGCTCTCAGAAGCAGACAGGAGGGCTCCTTGCTTCAGGCCCTTTGCTTCACCTCTCAAAACAAATATCACTGTGTATTCTGAGCACAAAATAAAACAAAACAAAACAAAAAACAAACAGACAAACAAACAAAAGCAAAAAAATAACCCACATGAACCTGAAAGAGAAGGTCCATGGCCATGTAGGTCTTTTGGGACCTGGTTCATAACAAACTATATTATTTGTGACAGACCGTTCTCAGGCCTTCAGACCCCCTGCTCACTTGTTCTGTGTCTCAGAGACAGCAAGCAGCTGGATATGGTTGGGAGCTGAGCTACTTGTGGGTTTGGGGAGATGGATAAGGTTTTGAAGAATAGTGTTTGAGTACAGTGTGTCAGAGACAGGAGTACATCATCGATCAGTGGGCTATCTTCTTCCCATTAAATAGCATAAGTATGTAGATAGATAGTTGCTACCAGTAAACATGAGTGCTTGCTTTCTTTATTTTCTAATCCATGACTCTTGCAGTGGTCATGAATTAAAATGGATGCCCAACTGTTCCAAGAGGCAGCTAAGGAGATTTTTGCATATTAAGCAAGTCATACTACTTTTAAAGCAACAAGCCCCATACACCAGGTATGATACAGAGCCATGATATTTTCAACAAAGTAGCCATTAGGTCTTGGATTTGTTAAGCCGTTCTACTTGTTTAAAGAGCTAGCTAAAGCAGATTTGCTTTTCAAAGTCTTAAATTTAAAAACTTGGCTTTACTCGAGGAATCTTTATTTTAAGAGTTGGTATCATTCAATTACAGTTTGTTTATAGATTTCTTGGGAATCTTAATTCATAATTTTTAATATTTAAAATATCTTCGAAGAAATGTGTAATGAAAAGTAATTTTAATTTGCTCTTTTACATTGACTTTCATTTACATTTTAATGGAAACATAGTCTCATTCCTTAGATCAGCATTGTCTGCTGGAGCTCTCTGCCACCCTGGGGAGACTCCGAATTTGAGCTGTCAAAACCACAACCTCAGACAAAGAAGATGGCAAACTGAAGGTGAACACATCTTTCACGTCAATCACCCGAGGTTTAAGTGTTGGACTGTGTCTATGGCTACCCGACTGCAGAGCATGGCGTTAGATTATAGACAGGAGAACAGGTACAGATGTTGAGAGATATGGGGGAGCCTAAATCAGACTTTTCTCTGATGAAGCAGGGGTAAAGGGACGCACCAAGGGACTTGTGAGCACCTTATCCTGAGCTGGACATGGACCCACTCCTCCTACCCTACTGAATATTGAAGCTCTAAGAAACAACACTGCAGGGTGTCCCTTATTTACCCTTGGGATGCAAGCTGAATGGGAGTTATAGCTTACATGCTAGTTCTTGAAAATATCAAAATTCACAATTCAAAATTTTGAGTAGGAGATAGTTTATTCTGGAGCCACTTTGAGGGCCAATGGCCTGGGAACACAAATTTAGGTTACCCTAAATTCCATGTTCCAACATGGAAGTAACTTCACACCATTTTAAAAATTTTACAGAACAAAGCAGGTCATAGGTCAAGAGAAGTTTAAAATGCATTCTTGGGTACACCAGAGAGATGAGGGTCTGTTCTAGAGGTCCAATATGTTCTGATGACATTCTTAGCTCTTTTGGCAGAAGTTATTGGTCCTACTAGGTTAATAACTTCTAAGAAGTTTTTATTTATTGTCACAGATACAGAATAAGCCAAGGAATGGCTATTCCAGAAGGCTAAAACTAGCCTAAAAATGAATCTCAGCCTCTCCATCAATCTGAAATTCCAATTAGTCCATCAGCCTCTGCAGACACAAAAACTCCTTCCAGGAGTTTTATGTTCACAGCCAGACACAGGTTCTTTTAAGAAATTTTCATTTATAAATACATGCTTGTTTTGCCCCACATTAAAAAAAATACAGATTGGGGGTGGTCTGCCAAAACATAAATACCTCAACTATTAGATCCATCTTCTCAGGAAATGTTTTTAAAATTCTGGATTTAGTAGAAATTATTTAGAAGGGAAATTAAAATGTCCAAACACATAAAACAAATAAGAAGGAACAAAATCAGTTTTCATTAACAAATTGACCTAGATTGTTTCGGGGGCAAAGTCGCATCAAACAGCTAACAGCGAGCATGCACATCACTGACCTACATCAAAGAGAAAAGAAAGATATCAGAACTACTTATTTTACACCAGGGTAAAGGTAGGGGGTGCGACTTCAACTTTCATTTAAATGAAAAACTAAAACAGCAATTTTCAATTTTATTCATTTATTTCAAAGATTGACTAAAGCAAAACTATCTATTACGTCAGTAATGTGAATGACAGCAAAAAAGTCTCTAAACTAGAATTCTAGCCCCCCCAATTCAAAAGTTTTTTGTGCTCTCAGTGATTCATAAATTACATTGTTATTGAAAGATGAGTCACAACCAGAAACTTAAAAGTGTGAAATCATATACAATCAGGTCAAAGGAATGTTTATGCTTGTTTATATTTTCATTTTGGGGGTCTACCCAAGCATTTTGAAAAAATGAAAACCTATATTTGCCTGAGAAACATCTTAAATACACATTGGATAATTCTGTTGAAGCCATTTTATTAAAAGTCATCAAAAATAGGTCCATTAAAAGAAGCAAGCAAAACTGGAAGAGTCTCAAAAAATGGTGGTCTTTAGTTGGAAATAAAATTAATTGTGAGTTTATATTATCCTCTGTTATTCGGCATAAATTGTTGATTGCTATTAATATATAAGTTGTCAAATATTACAAAGAGATCAAAGTTTAATGCTTCTTACTTTTATGGCTTTTTTAATTAAAATATTTTTCTGAAGTAGGACATTTAGTCAAATATGCCAAAACATAATAAATATGTGAGAAACTTAGAAGAAAATAAAACATTCCTGTGATCATGAGAGAGATAAGTTATTATAAAGACATAACATTTAAGCTTTCAATTGCATTTTCCAGCCACTGTAGGTCATAACATGCTCTTCACCAAACAAAAGCCTGAATGAACTGAAGCAACCCACTATACAGGTTTCTGGCTTTGTTTTAATTATTGAAGCATGTTAAAAAGAAAGCAGAGGGAAAGTTAAGTAATATTAACACACATATTTTTTTCTCATATGTATGCTATAACCATCATTGGGGATTATGTATGTGAAATATAGCTAGCTCATTAGTTAAAGTTGGTATAGTAACTCTATTGACAACTCCAGTTGGTACAGTCTCAGGCAAGTGATTTGAAGACATAGTCTGGTATCCAGACCTTTGGGAAAGACTGAAAATTTCTGATGGCTAGAGAAACAGGGCCTCTGGAGACTGCAAGGATGGAGTCAGAGCGTTTGGGGTTTGGCCTATGACAATTTCCTTCATATTGACCTTGGTATTTAGAGAGAACAGAGAACCTAGTCATGTATGAATGAAAGTTATCTAGGTTTTCAGATTGCTAACATGTTTATAGGGGTACTCAGACAAGTGACGTGGAGAACTGGGGTGACAGGTGGGATGTGGGTACCTGGAAATCATTTGGAAGCAGGACCGGAAGTGTCTTCCACATGCACATCTTCAATCCAGTCTGCCTTGATTTTAAGTTCCCATGCATTTGCCAGGATGCTGAAATCCATACATTTATGATCTTTCCCAGTCTTCCTGTATAGGCATAATTTTGCATCAGACATTTGATGTGAAAGGTCCATCTTTGAAGGGAAGTTTTATTTAAGTCTGTACCTGAATCCATATCATCTATCTGCCCATCTACAGGACTTCATCTATCATGAGTGCAATCTCAAACTTGTTGCCAGCGAGAGAAATCTCTCCGGACTCAAATGTGCGAAGCCTGAACAGGGCATCTTGAATGTTAGCTTCTCTGGGACGGCTGCGGTGTGCCGCACATTTTTGTTAAGGTGTTATTCAAAGTTTCTGATTAACATAAGTTTTTTTAAAAAATTATACAAAAACATAATACCATGATTATGGAAATAAAAAGCCACCCACAAGCTTACTATCTTTACAAACCATCTATTTTCATTCTTTCCTGTCTTTTCCAAAAAAGCATTACCTCCTCCCGCCCCTCAGTGTTGGACACCCGGCACAAATATGCCTTTGCGTTCTGATCTTTTCTGTGCTCCTCACACAATGAGTAATAGCAATGTGTTCTTAAGAATAACAGATTCAAGTGATTTCCAAGCGTTACATTATTTGATAGGCATTCTCATTTGTATTAGCATCCAGATATCATTGTGGGACTGTTAGGTTAGCTGGCATTCACTTTTGTTCTCCGCTAATGTCAGCTATTTTCTTAGAATAAATCTTTAACTTTGGAATTACAGGGTCCAAAATGCTGATGATGTGAAGAGCTGGTCCTCACCTCCATGGATTAACTGATTTTAAACCAGTTTTTCTTGTTGTTTTTGTTTATTTTCAAAAATGGGGGTCTCTCATAGCCTGAACTAGTTATACAGGTGAGGATGACCTTGAACTTCTGATTCCCCTGCCTCTGTCTTTTGAGTATTGGGATTAGTGGTACCAACCAGCTCTTGTCCCTTGATTGTGAGCCCAGTCTTTAACAGTTGAACCGTCTGTCCAGGCTCACAGCTCTTAACCACCGTCCCCCTTCTCTCATTGAAATAAGCTAATGTAATGTCTCCCTAACACATTCATTAATTAGATTTCTAGGTTTGTGCCTGTTCAAAGCCAGCTGCACACAGAGCCCTGGGCTTTGGCCCCTACTTGACAGTGAGCCACTGGTCCACACATCTCTTACACAAGCAAGTTGCAATGCTGACCTTTCTTCTACAACTCAGTCCCTTCAGAGATCTATTTCCTGGCTTCAAAGAATCTGTATCCATGAGACAGTTTCAAGATTTCGAAAGAGCGTTGATTAGGCCAGAGAAGGGATAGGCTCTGGCTATCAGCTCCTGTCTCTCACCAATTAGTTCCTGGCAAGGTATCATCTGACACCAACCTGTCCCACCAGCTCTTACCAACATACACGAACCCACTCTGCCCAGAGCTGATCCAAGTCTCATGAGCAATCCACTGGGGACTCAGATGTGATCTTTTCCTTCTAGAACCCTGTAGGCTAAAAACGTTAAGATTTGTTTGCTCTAAGAACTGTCTAAGAGTTTATGATTCTACAGAGTTTCAAAAGTGAAGCCTATATCCAAGGCCCTAAGCTAGGATTAGGATAGGTAGGAATTCAAGAGCTGCACTGGAGCTTCTGAGGCACTTAGTCAGCAGGTGTGGTGAATTCAGCATTCAGTGGCTAAGCACTTAGGCCAACCAAGTTTCTGGGTTAGGTGCTGGTGAGTTAGAGAGAACCCCAGTTTTCTAAGAAACTACAGGCTGGTGGAGATGATTATGAGTTCAGCAAAACGAAGTTCAAAACTCACTGGCCCAAGACATTAGCAGAAGGAGCTCTCCCCAAAAGACAAAAGGCTGGGACAGAAAAGCAAGGAAAGATCTTACAGGCTTTGGAGTTGCCCTATGGAGGTCACATGAGTGGGGGAGGGGAAGGAGGCACTCAGCCTCAAGGCTGACTTCTCAGCTGTGTGTTTTAATCTGGGATCTGAGAGTCTCAGAGCCTTGGTTTTTATCACTGGAAGTGCCAGGAGATTAAAAGAGAAGAGAGATGATTAAGGACCAGCTCAAGAACTGTGTTATTATTGTTGTTACTCTTGGAGAGGGAAGTGTTTTAAAATCTTCTGACCTAGATTAGTGAGCAGTTATTGATACAACAGCTTGATTATTACTTTACCACCCTTCCTGATTTATCCTCCAGTTTCTTGCTTATTCTTGAAATAAAAGAGGTGACTGATCAGGGCTTGTCCTTCCTACCCACCCTATCTTTTTTTTTTTTTTTTTTTTTAAATTGGCAAATTCCACCCCGTAAAAACTCAAAGTATTGCGTTACATTCCAAAGTTCTGAATTTGATTATTAGCATGCACTTGGTGTTTTTCCTTCTTTCAGGAAATTAAAACATGTAGAATCCCATAAACCTATGGAAACATCAAATGCACAAGGATTGGCAGAACACCCAGGGACACCTATGCACCTTGGTATTGCTGTACAGGCCATTGGCCTCATAATTTCTTGGGAGGGATTACAGCAATAGCCAAGGAGAAAAGTGCCAGATGACCCGGGAAGAGGGTGGGTGGCCCAAGTTAACTGCTGTTCCCTGAAGAGGTGTCCTTGAGCTTGCTGGTTGCTATGGGCATGAATTCTTCTGTTTGCATATTACTAATGAAGAGTGAAGGATTTACATTCCTGGAAGCCTCCTGGGTCCTATGCCAGGCTCCTCAGATCATCCCTTTGTGAGGAGCTGAACTCACATTCCTAGGCAGTGTTCTTTGTGTCAAGAATAATGCTGTGCTCACACTAGCCTACATGTGGAGAAACAATACCTTGTGTATTCTATGGATGCATCATCTGTCAGTTAAAAAGGCTATGACCTATGGCTTAGGCAGGAAATAGAAGGTAGAATATCCAAGAGAAGAAAGAATTCTGGGATAGAGCCAGGCCAGAGATTCACTGCAAGATGTGACTGGATGGACATGTGGTACCTGAGCACAGGTAACTAGCCACATGGCAAAATGTAGGCTAAAATAAGCGGGATATTTTAAGTTATATCTAGTCAGAGAAGAGCCTAACTATATGGCTATAGTATTTGTAAATATATTTTGAGTCTGAGTCCTATTTCTCAGGGCATGGGTCTGGGAGAAAGAACCGGATCTAACTTCCATATACAGGTGTATAGATTGTCTCCGCCACACAGACAACAACCCTGTGGCTTAAAGACAGTAAGTAGCACACAGTTACAGCTGAGAAAGCTGGGATCAGGATGTAGGCTGCCTAAGTCTGGAACCCATGCCTGTGATGGGTCCCTGTGATGCCTCCTTCAAGCTCTGATCTCGGGATTCCCTCATCACAGGACAAGCTTGGTCATCTCAGATCACAGGTCAGAGCTTAGGAGTGGCTTCTTAGGGCAGCATGAAACCAGGAAGAAAGAAGGAGCTAATGGTTTCCAGCTTTTCTCTTCCCTTGTCGCAGTCAAAGGAGGCCTAGCTCATGGAACATAGCCTCTGGAGTTCTTACTGGTGGCTTGAGGTCAGTGGTTTACCTTAGTAGGGAGGAGAGGACAAGGCTTTTGGAAGAGAAAGAGGCCAAGCTTTTTAACAAGTAATCTCCAGATTCCACCTCCTGCATTCCTTGTAAGCACTTGCTTGTTTTCCTTGAGAAAATGAGACCAGACCCTCAATCCAGCTCAGAGTGTAACACCTATTGCTTAGGTGTCTTGGTGATAGGTCTATAGAGCATAAAGCAGAGAGCAAACTTTTCAGAATGCCTAAGTTTAATGGTAAAAAACCTTGTCTGTGCAGCCTCAAAGACTCATGGCTTACGTGCAAACTTACCTGAGTAAATACATCCCATTATGATATTCACATAATAACCAATCAAAGCTAGAAATTATAAAATAAGAAATCACTATAAGAGAATGCTTCTAAATGCATCAATCTGAACAACATTGTACTATCTTCAAGAGGCCTCATCATTAACAATAGTATAGGAAGCCTATTTTTCAAGCTTTATAACTCTGGATATTTATTTATTTGCCTATAGTTTGCTCCATATGACCAGGGCATCACTGACTATAGCTCCCAAAGTGTAACTAAAGGAAAACCAGGAGAAGAGGAGGGCCAGTCATGAGCTTTCTATTTGCTTGTTTGTTCTGGGTTTATTCTTAATCCCCAGGGCTTTTGCACATATCTTTAAAGAATGCCAGTGCTCTCTGATGGCTATCCCACCTCAATGTCTCAGATCCAGGAATTCGGCAAGCCAGACCTGGTTAGTATCTGAATGGTCCAATGCTGGCTCAGTTTTGTGAGAGTTTATTTGGTACAGTCTATATAAGGAATCTGTAAACCTGTGAAACTGGCTGAAGGAACATTGTAGACCCCCACCGCCTGCCATGCTTACAGTGCCTCAGAAAAACCTTAGGTGGAGATGGAACATGAAGCCACTGGACAAAGGAGTTAGGACATTTGTGAACTAGCAGTGACATCAATGTTGTTCTTCTTATAAAGTAAAATTAAATATAAGTGAAAATAGAACACAATTTTCATTTCCTCCCAGCAGCGTGTGCTTCTCTTTAGAAACCCTGATCTACCAGGATCAGACTCATTGGCCTTCCAAGATCAGTGACCTACTTCTTTACTCATGTCTCCAACGTCTCTGGCCCCACCCATTCCTGTGACAGCCCACGTACTCTAGTATACAAACACAAGGGAGTCATCTTTCTCTGAAAACTTTCTTCCCTTGGGACTTTGCTCGGGCTGCTCCTTCTTGGAATGACCCTGCTTCCCTTCCAGGTCTTTCGCAACTGTGCTCATCCTAGGAATCTCACCTGCTCAGCACCTCCCATGTGCAATCACAGAAGTACCAAAGAGGTGCAGGGAACTCTGTGTGCCGAACCCCATATCGCTTCATCTAACTGTCAGGGTGATCCAAGGAGATTGAGGAGAATTATGACAAAGTTGAGAGACAGAACTCCAGAGCCACAAAGTAAGAGAGAGAGAGAGAGAGAGAGAGAGAGAGAGAGAGAGAGTCAGTCAGAAACCAATCCTATGAAAACTGCAGGTTCCCACGCTCTGTCACTGCAATTCACTTCCTAGAACAGGCAGAACCTTCCTTATACCTTCCCTCTCACTAGTAGTAAGGGGTCTGGAATTCGTCAGTCTCCATGAGTTCCCACGTCTGTTTATAAATACCACACACTATTTACTTCACCTGGTCATATAAGGCTGTTATCTGTGTGCATGTCTCATAAACCTAACCACACAGTGAGCTCTTTAGATGGGGAGCCATATCAGAGCCTTCAGAGCATATAGGAGATATAGTAAATGCAGTCACTGAAGAAATGAATGAAGGAAAGAGTTGGTGGAGCAAGGGGAAGCAAGGATCTTGGGCTGGGTATGAATTCTTTCTAATGTAACTTAGAAACCCATACAGCTTAGGGGTTATCCTAACTGGGGCTACAGGGGATGAATTAAAAACAGACACATGGGCACACATACAGGAAAGCTGGGATCGAGTAGGCTGTGTGCTCTGATGGAGGGAGACACACCAGCAGCTCAGAAACCCCGCATATTTATTTTATATATCTGAATCAAAGATCCAGGTTTATTATATACAACTGAAAAAGGGGGTGGGGGAGAGAGAGACAGAGACTGAAAGAGACAGTGAGAGACAGACAGAGAATGTGTGTGAAATATGAAAGAAAGAGAAAAAATGGAGGGAGGAGAGAGAGAAAGAGATGGAGAGAGATAGGGAAAGAGATAGGGAGGAAGAAAGAGAGAGAAGGGAAGAAGAGAGGGAGGGAGGGAGGGAGGGAGGGAGGGAGGGAGGGAGGGAGAGAGGGAGGGAGGGAGGGAGGGAGAGAGGGAGGGAGGGAGGGAGGGAGGAAGGAAGAAAGGGGAAAAGGAAGAGAGCAGCTTCAAAGTTTCGGGCTGTAGTCCTCTGGGAAGAGGAAGCTATAACTGATGTTCTGTATGTTCTCTAAGCATTAAGACTGTGACCTGGGGGAAGCATTGCCATTCCGTGTGACTAAGGTGTTGGAGTCCTTGGCATGGCCGTGCCAGTGTCAACAATACCCACTCACTCAGAACTTCATTTGCTCCCCACACAAATTGGAACACATCTGTGATAGGTTACAAAGGTTTCAAAGCAAAACAGAGTATAAAAGTTTCATTTCCCAAGAAGGTGCTTGAGTAGACCGGGTTGGAGCTGATAACATGTTATCTCACTAGTAATGTATGCTGACTGTTTGATAAAGCCTCAGGTGTGTTTTTGTGTTTCACAGCCCAAAACACTGAGGGAAGTAAAAAGTTGTCTGTCACTCTGTTTTATTATACATTAGTATTTGATATCTTGGATGGCTGGACAATCTGGGGCAGACCATTCTAATAATTATTATTAATTAACAATAATTGAAGTAGTTCATAAAAGAAACTGGGGCACATTTAATATGGAAAGCAGTAGCAGCTGTAGCAGCAGCAGCAGCAGCAACAACAACAACACACACACACCTCATAGTGCAAGAATGCTCTTCCTCTATTTTACTGACTGAGAATCGGAGACTCACAAAACTGCCATGGATTGACCAATAACACACAGACAACATATGAAAGTCTGGACTCCAACCTAGGTCTTTGGACTCGAATCCTTTGACCTCCAACAACCCTCTATCTCTGCTCCTCAAATACAAAATGAATCCCAGAACGTCAGACATTTGAGCTCAGAAATTCTTTACTGAGCACATAGAGCAGGCAGCTTCTAGTGCTTCTGAAATGCTGTTCCCTGTAACTCTACAGCCTTGAGCATTCTTCATGACAAAAGAGAGATTCTTCTTGCAGGCATGTGGTCCCCAGAGGATTACAAAGACACCTGGTCCATCCGTGATGAATACCCCTTCCACGGGTCAGAAGCATGTGATAGAGAGGGATCATTTTTCTTCTCCACCTCCTCACAGAAGCACTCCCCCTCTAGTCAGCTCATCCTTCCTTCCTTCCTTTTTCAATTTTTCACTGACTTCGTGTTCTTCTATGGAGCTCAGAACACAGCACTCCAAAAGCTGGCAGGCACCTCCGGGACACAAGTATGTGAGGATGTGGAAAGACCTCGTTGTCAGATCAATAAAGATGGAAGAGATGAAGGTGAAACTCATGTCTTGTGTCTCTTTTTTATGCTCACTGCAGAGGGCAATCTCAGTCTCCATAGAAAGAGAGGGAGGCTGCCTTCTGTCTACCTGCAGGAATGGACAGGGAAGGCAGATGCTCACCTTGGGGATTCTCTCAGAGGACAAAGTAGTGAAGGGTGGATAAAATGGAAAACAGTCAGTTTCCCATTTGTTGTA
Organism: Arvicanthis niloticus; assembly: GCF_011762505.2. Taxonomy (NCBI): domain Eukaryota; kingdom Metazoa; phylum Chordata; class Mammalia; order Rodentia; family Muridae; genus Arvicanthis; species Arvicanthis niloticus. Next base: position 11,197,658 of record NC_047669.1, on the reverse strand, counting down.
GGACAGAGCTTCCTGACAGTGGTGTACTGGGAAGAACTGGGCTGCCTTCTGGAAGGGGAGTCAGCTGTCATTAGAAGTACCCAAGTTGGGCCGTTCCAACTTGAGAAGACATTCTGTGTTAACATCCTGGTTCAGTGGCCCAGAAGGCATGAGGCGGGACTCATGTCCGAGGCCTCAGGGAGAATGAGGCTGAGTAGATGGTTTGGTATGTTAACTGCTAAAATACCTCCTCCAGCCATGGTATTCTGGGTTTCTCTAAATATTCCACACTTGCATGCCTTGGGAGGTGAATCTAGGCAGAGCTCATTTGTTCCACAGTACTTGGCTCTGGTACAATGCCTGATGCCTGGTCTTAAAGCATTTTATAGACAGCTGCTACCCATCCTTATTTCAGAAGTGTGCTGAGAGGAGAATTCAGAGACAGGTGTGGGCCTGGCCACCGAGAGAGCAGGTGGGGAAGGTGCCAAGCTCCAGAGCAGAGGGGACCTGAGCCCACACTGTGATTTCCAACCATGGAGAACAATGGCATCCACTGGGAAGAACCTGCAACCCAGTAATGTCTTAGGAGTCTTCCTTCTCTTATGAAGTCTCACCATCTCAGGGCTTGGGCTGCTGTAGAGGTCAGAGTCCTGCTCCGGAGAACCCACAGGAAACCAATGTTTCCCTTTGTCCTCATTGAGAACTAGCAAATGCAACAAGTCCTTGTGGACTCTTAAGGAATTCTGTCTGGACTCTGAAGAAAATAGAGTAGAAGTCATGCCAAATCTAGCTTTTTGAGAAGCTGAATTCCAGAACTGAGGGAAATGGAATATTATTTGTGAGGGTGCAAGCATCTAGAGAGACAAAGACATGAAGCAATGATGGCGCAATTAGAAGAAAGCATTTTCTTGAAAAGGCCTTGAATTTTCACGGGTGAAAGAGCAGAAAGGTGTATTGAAATGACAAGCATCCACTCAAAACCCCTAAGCCACTCCAGACTTGCTGGGTGGCACTGGGTGAAACCAAACTCTCTCCATCTTGTTTTCCTTACAAGGCTAAGAATTTGTAGCCAGGCTTGACTGAGGGCATCGATGGGATACTACATGCGACACTCCTATAAATGGCCATGTTAGATAAAGGAGAAGTGCCAATAGGAGCAGCCCTACCCACTGTGATTTCTCAGGTGCCTAGGAAAGGGCTTGTGCTGGCACTGTTATCATGCCCTACTTTCAGAGACCAAGACACAGACACCTGGACCAAGAAGAGGGGTGTCCATCAGTGGGAAGACAGCGGCGCCTACCCATGGCACGGCACTTCCTCTTCTTCTGAGTATGGCACCATTACAGAACTATCCAGGGTGGGGCCCCAGACCACAGAGACTTCCTTCTGCCTGGCTGCTGGAGGGACATCTGCTGGGATGGTTAGAAAGGTGGCCACTGTCACAAGCACCAGGTCCCAGACCTGCCCTTCTGCCTCTCTACCCTGCTGCTTTCTGCTCTTGGTAAGGTCTCTGCTTTGGGGTTAAATTAAAGAGTGGATGCCTGGCTGCTGGGGGAGCATCAGGGAAGGGATGCCTGGCCTTTCTCTGGTTCTGTGTTCTTCAGCGTTCATCTGTCATCCAGATCATTACCCAAACCGTTTGAGTTCTCCTTCTGCAACAGCCTGTCCCCACTGTGAGGTTCTCTAACCACGGAGTTCCCCACACCCACTCTGTCCCCTGAAGCTCCTCGTCCGCCATCAACATGACTCCATAAAATGACAGAAGAGACTTGAACCAAATCATCATGGCATTGGGAGGGGCCAGAGAGAGAATCTGTGGATCCAGATGAGGGCTTCTTAAGCAGCCTCTTGACTGCTTCATACGATTTGCAGAGTCTCATGAAAAGGATATAAAAATCAGGGTGGAGACACATTGCCCCCAAAGGCAGACAGCGTGAAAGTGAATCAAGGCTGTAACCAACCTCTTAGAACACAGGACAGCGCTTCTTCATGTCCACAGGATGAAACATTGGTTAAGGGGATTACACTTTCACACCCCTGAACCTCAGCTTACCTTCTCAGTGGGGCTCTCTGGACTTCAGCCTCACCCTCTCTGAGGCCTCTGATGTGAACCCTACCTCAGGCTCAATAGGCCCTGGACCAAGATGCCAACATAGGATGCCTTTTCAAGGGATTGGCCACTAGAGCACCCGTCTAGGAATACTCCAGGGTCCTAAACTGTGGACGTTCTTGAGGCCTTAGAGGACAAGGATTTTAGTGGGTAGAACACATAAATGGAATGAATGTGTGAGAGCCTGCTTCTTTATCAGCAAGGGCACTAAGACTTCACTAGAAGAAATATAGGCCATTCAATTACAAACCAAAAGGAAAAGACTTTAAAAGCCCCCAATTATAGACAGCCCCATGCTTCTCAAACTTGACCTTGCCTCAGAGCGTCAGGGCCAGATAGAATAGGTGACTGCCTGGGCCCCTCTCCGAAGGTGCTGATTCAGACTGTCAGCACACTTCTATATTCCTAGAACTCCGTTGCTGCTGCTCTGGGGACCACGTTTAAGAGTCACTGGTTTGGTTTTGGATTTGTTCATTTGGTTTTTTTAAGAGGCTAATTCTTTCATCTCATCCATGGGCCAAGCTGCCTCAGCAGGTTAAGAGGTGAACTAAAATAAAAATCACACTTTCTCATTGCCCCCTCCCCCACCCTCACTTGCCCCTTGCGCTCAACCCTCCTGCACTGCAACATGATCCTGCGCAAAGAAAGCCGTCCCCTCCCAGGCTCACAGATGGCTTTATCCACTCCTACGAGGAGACATGTCTAACTTAGAGCTGGTGCTCAGCTATCCTGTACCCAACTGGGGAAGAGATAGACCATCCTTAGGATTTCAGAGTGCTTCTGTAGAGCTCCTCGAGCCATACCTTCATTCCAACTTCTTTGTTTTAGCCTGTTGTCCAATGCACTCTGGTTGACACCTTTGCAGTGCTGGGTGTTATCCTAGATGCTGAGAAAGACACCTACACTGGTGGGGGAAAGGCTCCTTCTTACATTCAAGGGCTTCACTTTGGCAGAAGGAAAGAAAAAAAGAAAAGGATAGAAAGAAGAAAGAAAAAGAAGAATCAAGTCACTGGACTATTGAAGGGGTATAGAGAGAATATCTTGTATCTGTATGGATGTGGCACCTGTCAATAATAAAACTGATGGTCTATGGCTTAGACAGGAAATAGGAGGTGGGACATTCAAGAGACAGAAAGGATTCTGGGGTAGTGCCAGACACAGGAGATTCATCAGGGCAGATATGAGGAGACAGATACTCGGTACCTGAGCACAGGCAACGTGGCAGAATGTAGATTAGAATAAATGGGTTATTTTAAGTTATGATCTAGTCAGAGAAGAGCCTAGCTATATGGATGAGGTATTTGTAAATATATTTTGAGTCTGAGTCTTATTTCTGGGATCATGGGGATGGGAGGAAGAACCAGAGCTAACTTCTACAAGGGAAAAGCAGAGGGTGCCTTAGGTGTGTGCAGAAGGCAGAATGGTAAAGCATTTCTCAGTGTTTCAGGAAGGGATAAGTACTTGGGAGAACTCAGACAGAGTATGGGACCATTGAGTAACAAGTGACACTCACTGGAGACCAGATGCATTCCATCCGGCTTCTGTCCTCAAAGTCCAGAGGTGCCATTAACAAATCCTTCTGTAGAGGTGGGGCCGCCAAGGCTCAGAGCAGCCACACAGCTTGCTGAAGGCCACACAGCCATCCAACATGACTTTTTTTTCTGACCCCAGAGCCACATCTAACATATGATCTTATTGCTTTTTGCCAGACACTGACAACTAGCACCTGTTGTTGGGCACTGGGGGAGCGGGTTTACCAAAGCACTGGACAGGTGTGGGGAACCAAGAAGGGTGGGAAAGTTGGAAGGGGGCTTCGTGAGTTGTGACTCTTGACCCACAGTGTGAAGCATTGACACCTAACTCGAGGGGTGCTGGGGCATCAGTGAAGGATTCTGAACAGGAAAGGAATGCATGCCACAGCTATGTTTTAGGAAGCTGGGTCAGAGGTGTGTGTGCACCCTTGGCACAGAGAGCATATGGCAGCAGAAAGCAAGGGCCTGGCTTCAGATGGATGACGGGAGCAGATGAGACTCGGGATAGATGTCATTCTCACTACTGCTGTTGCAAATATTTGGTCACTGACTACATGCTTGACCTATGCCGAAGTCATCCGATCCTCGCCATAGCGTCCATATCAGATCTCTCCCTCTGACGCTTCTTTCTCGCTGCTCATGAGTCTCCATTTCTCCATGCTGAGTACTTTTTCTATTTGGGAACAGGACCTAGGACTCCTTCCTGAATATAAGGGACCCAGGACTCAAACAATGCAAGATCAAGGACTCTCAAATTCACTTATTCTCCTGCCATGACAGCTGAGGAGTCTGAGGCCTGAACACAATCAGTAGCTTGTTCCATCTAGGAAAGAATGGGTATACTGACCAGAGGCAAGAGGGCTTTCTTGCACCAATGCCAAGAGCCCACTCTGAACTTCTAGGCCAGGCTGGAGGCCCTGCAGCTGTGGTGGGTGCCAGGTGGCATCCCAGTTGCCAGGCTGCAGGGCGCCTGAGGACCCTGTGGTAAGCCGCGGCTGGCAGCATCTCCTCCCTCTGGCTCTGCGGGTACAGGACTGAGAGAAGGGAGGGTATGCTGTGTAGGGACAGGAATGTTGGTGCCTCATCACTTAGTAGTGTAGGTTACAGCTGCTCAGGGCCATTCCAGCATACAAGCTGAAGAGGCAGCTGCCATCTTCACCTTGTCAAAGAAAAACACCATGCTAGCCCACGCAGCTAGGGCAGAGGCAATGGAGTCTGATTGGAAAATGGCAGCGTTGGCCAAAGAAACAGTGACCAGCCATGGGTTAGGAAGCAAGCCCCAGCTGACTTATGGTTTGAGTCTGCTCTTTCCAACCATTGAAGCCTTGAAGAGCCTCTTTAATCTCTTCTTTGTCTTCCCTAGCCTCAAAATATAGGGAGTGCCTGTGCCTTAATGTGAGGAGAGGAGAGTTGAGGAAAGAAAAGAGGGTGGGGAAGAGAGGTACAAGACGAGAGGCCATTTGCAACCCAAAAGGCTCTGCATATGCCATTCCAGTTGTAACTAGTAATGTTAATGTTAATATGGCTAGTCTCCAAGGAAATATGGTGATATAATTGCACCTTTGCAAGGAATTTATTTGAAACCTGTATTGCCTTCGCCACTTCTCTATGAGGCTTAAAATACTTCAAAAAATGGTAGTTCTTACATTCTCTTTCTTTGCTTTCCTCTTCCATTTGGAGAGCTTTGCTCGAGCAAGCACAGTTCCCATATCTCAGGTCTGCAGGCCTCTGAAGAATCTGCCTCCTAGCAGGAAGACCAATGTTATTCCACATCCTAAGCAGGGCAAAGATGTACTGCGCTAAGAGGACTTAAATCTTGGTAGCAGAAGGCCCTGGTTTGGAGTGAGCAGGGACTGACTCACACGCTGATGTAGAGCTGTAGTGGAGGTGAGATTCCAATGACTTTGGTGGAGAGCAGAAGCTTACCAACCATATAGCCATAGAGGTGCCTGTCCGTGAGCAAGTCTCGAAGTGTGTTCTAGAGAGACGGAAGCTGTGTGGCTATAGCAGCATCCAATCATGCTAGGATAGAGGGGCCCAAGAAAGGAGTGGGCATCAAGCCCAAGGAGACAACATGGAAGAGAGCCTGCTTTCAGGAAGTGGACTGCTTTCAGAGACTTGGGATTTCACAACAAGAGAAATGGGACATCTGGGAAGTCCTGAGCAAAGGAATGACACGATTCAGGACATAGTTGAAAAGGGCCTGTGTTCCTCCACTGGATTGTCCTTTGGGTTTGGCTACCCTCCTGCTCTCCTTCCCTGACCTCTGGCCTTCCAATTTAGATTTGAGACTGAGAATTCAAGAATTCTAGAATCACAGAGGAACCCAAAGCTCCTCACCTGGAAAGAACTCTGTAATCACATTTTTAGAGAGAGGCTCTTCCCACCCCTAGTATTTTCTGTGCCTCTTCTAGACCCGTGAAGGCCAAGCTTCCAATGTTGCAGGCTTCTAATTTGTTCAAATGTTTTTGGTCCACACAGGATGATCCCCGAGGCCTTGAAGATTATTACAACTCACTGGGTAAATCAAAAAGACACTGGGTCTTAATGTTCAACTCAGCTAGCTGAGCATCAGTTTAGGCATAAGGCCACCAGGGGAAAATGTCTTCCCTGTAGAATTATGGATTCCTGGTGGCAGTGGTGTGCCAAACTGACTTCTACTCCGGCACCAGGTCAGTGCCATTGGCCACCCTGCCCATCTCCGCTTCCAGTGAGCTCATTCTAGGAAATGGTGATCTGCTGTGGGGACAGACTACAGGCACTCTGAACCAAGGCTTCTCTCCCCATGCATCAAGAGGTTAACAAATATCAACAAACCGTACCGGCTCAGGGTATGTTGGTCGTCTGCCCCATCAGGTTTTGGAGTTGAGATTCTTGTGAAATACAACCCTTGCTTCTCAGATGGTAAAGGCTCTTAGAGAGCGGTTACAAGGAGTTGCCCCAAAGCTGTTTGAGAGATTACAGTCTCAGTGCCTAAAAAGCCACATAACAGGCATATTGAATGGAGCAGCTGAGTGGGAGAAAATTAGGACCGGGGAGGGGCATGGTAAAAAGTCACTGTGTTTCTTTGCTGGAGATTCCACAACACAGCACAGGCTGGTCCATCTAAAAACCAGAGCATATTGTCTTCCAGGCCTGACTCTAGATGCCCAAAGTCTGAATGTGGGCATAGTTGGTTCTGTGTGTGGACTAAGGAGGAAGGATCTCTTCCAGGCCACCTCCTTGGCTTACATGTGACATCTGCATATGCGCATGGCATTCTCCCTGCGTACATGTCCTTGTCTGTGTACAGATGTTCTCTTTAATAAGGAGCCCAGACACACTGGATTAGAGCCAACTCTGAATTAAACCCCTTAGCTTAGGTAGTGTGAACAGACCTTATCTCCACTAAAGATCACATTCTAAGTTACAAGTGGGTAGGCATCAACATTGGAATTTTAAGGGAGCACAGTTCAATCCATGACACTCAGCCAAAGCAAAAACAAATCAGAGAGTTAGATGGGGCAGGCTCACTGCCATGATTCTAGAGTCATTCAGCAACTTGTGCATGAGTGGGAACATGAGGGAAGCAAAGGAGCTTTCCAGAAGTCAGGAGCACAGGAAGATGGGGCTAAGCCCACTGAGTCCCAGGCCAGTGCCTTTGATCCATTTCCCACCGCCTGAGGTTTAAGAGTCCATGTCTCATATTTGTATGCTTTCTCAATACCCTGGAAGAATCTGCCTACATCCAGGGGTCCAGGATGTGTGTTGTGTGTGTTCTCCAACTCCCCTGAGCATATATCTGGGTGGGGCAGTAGAAGAGAAGCTGAAGGCACAGGTGGGAATGTGTGTTATGGCATGGTCTGTACTTGGCAAGGTTCTACGTGTTTTATGTTTAGGCTGCTTTGAGATTTACTTGTCAGTGATGATTTCTAACTACAGACACATGGAGGGTGATAGAAAGAGCCAGCAATGGGCTTTATTGTCTCCTCTCTAAGAGCAGACATGTTAACTGAAAATTGAAAATTATACTGTAGAGTTAAGGCTTTAGCCAGGCTGAGTGGATCATGTCTATAACTAGAGTATTTTGGAGAACTGAGGCAAGAGTCCTATGAGACTGAGGCCAGCCTGAGCTATATAGTGAGTTCCAGGCCCTTCTGGTCTACAGAGAAAGACCATGTCTCAAAAATAACCACTGTCACAATAGGCTTATTGCCTGGTCAGAGGGCTAGTAGACTCACTAGTTGAATGCAAGGTAAAGTAGAAAAATCAGGAAAAATAAAACTAACATGGGTATAAAATTTCTGAAGTCTGTGTTCTTGTTTAAAGTAGTCAAGGCACGAATCTAAGTCGCAGCGATAGTGGTTCTTCCTTGTCTGCACAAAGATCTCAGCACCACCTAACTTTGGGTTTGTTTGTTCTGTGACCTTTAACTATTGACACACACACCTTTCACTTGGAAGCGCATACTCATCTGGACACTTGGCTCCAGCTCCTTCATGGATCACACATGGTAAGGAACCCAGCCAGCTCCTCCACTAATAAGAGCCAGATCGATAACCTCCAAGGAAGTAGTTCCCAACCTCCTTAATGCTGTGACCCTTTAATACAGTTCCTCATATCGTGGTGACTCCTCAACCATAAGATTGTTTTCATTACTTCTTCATAACTGTAATTTTGCTACTGTTATGAATTGTAATGGGAATATCTGTTTTCTGATGGTCTTAGGTGGCCCCGTGAAAGGGTTGTTTGACCCTGCCCACAAAGGTACTGTAGCCTACAGGTTGAGAACCACTGTTCCAAGGCATATGTGGCTGTTTTGTGGATTTTTGTAGTATTTGCACTAACATATTCTCTTAATTCATAGTCATGTTGCCTGTATTGCACTAATTATTCCCCTTTATTATACTAATTTACTATTTTGACTGATTTATTTTCTGGCTAACATACCGTATGAATACAAATATGCAAATACAGATATGCAGCCCGACAATAGGTATGCAAACAAAAGGAGCCAGAAAATCAAGAAAGGATATGATGGAAGTGAGTATTCATTTCAAGTTATGTACATCAAGGCTGAACATGTCCTTCCCTTCCTTTTAAATAAATACCTCACCAGGCATGGGTTATAGAGCTGTAGTCCCAGGCTCTGTAGAAGCTAGGGCCAGTGGACTGCGTGAGCCTGGGGGTCAGGGAACAGCCTGGTTCACACAAGATCCTGTCTCAGCAAACAAAATCATAAGACATTTCACTTGATAACTTGCATCTGTCCAGTGATCTATCAATGACAGTGCACACTCCTGCAGTTGCTCTGTTCAGAGCTCACTGTGAAGTACAGCGCCCTTCATCCTTGCTCTGTAGGCGCATGAACTTAATCTAGGATCATTGTAGTGTAAGTTATAATTGACAGGCTCTGGGTCCTTGATGCAGCTTTTGGCTTCTGTTTACTATTCTGTATTCTTTTCCCGTTATCTCCACCTACTTTGTCTCTGTGGCCTCTTCCAGCTCCAAGAGCTGGTAGAATGGAAACTCCTCAGGGCAAGCACCCAGGCTGCTGGTCCAGGATAGTACTCTATTGTCTAATACAAGGCCCGACAAGTCTCAGGAACTTACCACATGGCTGATTCCCACTGAATTAAAGTTCATGACTTATATACTGCAGTGCTCTCAAGAGTTGAAGCTGCAAAGACTACCTGCTGGAAACTAGGCAATTGCTGCCAGGAAGCTAGCACACAGGGCCCACCCCCAGCAGCAGAGCCTATATCCTTGAAGGTGCAGAGCTCTGCGTCACAGCTAAGTTCACCACCATTAGAGATGCAAGTGGAATGGATCTAAATGGCTGAAAAACGTTTCCCAACTCCATTCTTGATTTTTTTTTCTTTCCCTAAGGACAACTCTACAGGATGGTAAGGGTGTGTTTCTTATCATTTAATCTGGGGGAAAAAATGTCCCTGGGTTTTTCCAGCCTGTTAGCACTTCCTTCTTGGAGCTTTCTGCTTTCTCGAGTTGGTAAGCATTGACTTTCAGTTACAAAGTGTGCTGTTTATTGGTGTGACACACTAATCTGATACCTTATCCATCAAGACTTCTTACAAGCTACACAGCATCTTGCCAAGAAAATCATTTCTACAGCATGAAGGAGGGAACTTCTTTCCCCAAACATCCTGGTCATTCCATCAAGTCCTTCCAGTATAACTCTGGGACTGTCCACCCAACAATCTGTGAAAACAATGGGCTTCAAGGGAACCAGAAGAACCGGCTCAGTCCTACTCAGAATCACTCTATGTTCATCATGAGTCCTTTAACCCATCCCGTTTTCCATCCCACACGGTACCCATCAAGGTTCACCATCAGGGCCAGTGGTGACTGCAGCCATGTCTAGAACTCCTGTGAGATATGCAGGACCCCACTCAGCTCCTGATATGCTCTCTTAACTTGTGAAAATTAAGCTCACCCTTTTGCCCACAAACTCTTCTTGAGTTGTGAGCACCAGGCCATGTGCCTCTGTGAACCAGACTTCTGTAAGCCCCTCTCCTTCCCCTCAGTCTCTTCAACACCTAATTCCTAAAACTGGCTCATTTTTCTTCCTCACCATGTGTTTTTGAAAGCCCCATTAGATGTTCAGGGACTCAACACTAAACACCATGGGGTCTCGACTGTCTCCCAAGAATTCATAAATAATTGTGTCATCTAGGCCCCAGTCAGTGAGCTTCTTTGAACCTCAGTATCTTCATTTGATAAATGTGATTATCTAAGGCTGGTGTCAGGGTCAGGAGAGACAATGCCTATGAGTCATAACACAATATACAGTGTTATAATGGCATCCTAATGTTTGTGGACTGATTTCTAGAAGGTAATTGGTGAATCATCTCAGCTTAGGGTTTGCATCATAGCTAAGCCTAGCGTGTTACTCTTCAGAAGTATTTGCCAGGTACTATTGTCTAAGATTCAGCACAAGGCGCCTTTGACCCCACCTGTTGAGGAGAGCATGTCCCCAGGGCAAGTGTGATACAGACCTGGAAAATCCCAAAGGAAGGGATCCTGTTTGTCTGGAAATGGTCTCTTGTTGTGGGTGGTCTGGACACCAAATATTTAAGTATGAATCAGGGCCCAACAATGTGCAAGGACCACAAGATGAGACAGATCCTTCCAAGGAAGGAATACTCACACAGTGCCTTGAAACATCTGGTGGGGGTATACAGAAGGGTACCCATATGTTTCAGCTAGGACTGTGTGTGTGTGTGTGTGTGTGTGTGTGTGTGTGTGTGTGTGTGTGTGTGTGTATCATTAATAGATGCTACTGGCTTATCTTTGCCCCATACAGGTTCTACAGCCAAGTTATCCATGCTTTTGTGCAAAGGGGAAAAGTAGAGAAATGATAGCCTCTGCTGGAGCAGGCCTCAGCCACACAGCTTTGTGTTTCAGGGTCTTACTGATCTTTCCACAAAGCCCTTCCTGCCTTCCAGGAGTCTGTGGGCCATAGTAATGTTTGAGAGGAAAAGGCTCATCATGTCAAGAGAGTCCCCCCTTTCCTTAGGAATCATGACTGTGTTACCACAATCCTGGATTCATCTCTACCTGCACCACTTGCAGTGCCTGCTGTTTGAAAGGTTTACTTCTGCAGCCCCACTCACTGAGAACGCAGAGCCCAGCAGCCAAGACTCCAGAGTGTTGTGAATGAGTAGGCTACTGACACCTGAAGACAAATTGAGATGGGGTTTCTCTGTGTAGTCCTGGCTGTCCTGGAACTCATTCTGTAGACCAGGCTGGCCTTAAACTCAGAGATCTAGCTGCCTCTGCCTCCCAAGTGCTGGGATTAAAGGTGTGAGCTACTGTAGGGAATAGCAACAGCCAAGCAAGCTTCACCTAGTGAAGAGGATAAACCTAGTGACAAGGATAAAGCCACAGGAGAGCTAGGGGAGCTTTTGTGTCTCTTCCTCTGCCAAGTTTGGCTTCTAAGTGTCCTGAGGACCAGCCTCTCCTCAGCACCTAGTCTCCTTGTCCTGACACAGGCAGGGAGGCTTTTTAAATGCATCCGTCATGTTACAGATCTACACCCTTCTTTTCCCAAGTCGCTCTCTTCCATTTCCTTTATGGTGTTTTGTAGCCAATGTACGGGGTCTTGCAAACCACCCTAGAACTATCCTCTCTGCCTGAAATAACCCTAAATAATAAAAACTTCCACCTGAACTATTCAACTCACCTATACAGAAGAAAAAAGGATGTGTTTTCTACTACATTGGCATGATAGTATGTTCATGCTCCGTCAAAGTAGCTTACAAAAGCAGTATGGATGACGTGTGTGGCTTTCCGCAGAGACAAGTTATCAACACGCTGTGCAAGGATTACTGCCCTTGTACAATGTCATTAAGAGTCATTCATATTTCTTCCTTCTGGATTTTCATTTCCCTTTGGACTACCACAATAAACTGCCACAGTAAAGACTTTACGATTTAAAAAATAAATAAATTTTTAATTTCTATAAAAATTGAAATATCAACAAAACTTATCACCTGCAATCAACAACAGATGGTGTTTTGTTTTCAAGGACGTGCAAACATATGTATGATATGATATACACTGATATGTAGTCAGAGTAAGAACAACATGTTATCTAACCCGTCAAATCCAATCGATTTCCAAAACAATTCACATGCTTCAAAGCGGAGACATGGATCACCAGCCTTCAGGTTATCAACACCCTGAATGAAGAAGCCTCCCGCCTCCACTTGCCTCTTTCCTGTGTGTCCTTCAGGCAAGGCACTTCCTTCTTGGAGCCTCAATTTTATGCAAGCTAATAGAACATTTTTGCTTGCCTTTTGCACCAGCATATTTTATTTTGAGGAAACATTCATAAATGGGAGGACTCGGGAAAAAAAAAAAAAGAACCCTAACATCTTTCTAAATCCCTTACTCCCTTTCCTCTTTAGAATAACTTAGCTGCCTTGTGAAGTTCCTTGGGAAATGGCAGAGGCTCTTAGGGAAGCTAGCTCTCAAGTGTGGGAAGAATGAAAAGAGTAAATGAGCTTAGAACAATGTCCCAGGAAGGTTAGGATGTGTAGCAGGATTGAAAAAAAAAAAAAGCGTTTTATTTTGCCGCTAGAGTCTCAAACTGGAGCATTGATGTTTTACTACTGCATCTGATAGAGGGGAAGAACTGGACCCAGCAGCAGATGAATCCCCGTTATGAGGACATTGAATTCAGGAAAGCAGAGGCTATCTCAAAGCCTTGTGTCTCAGACTGCTGCCACTGTTGGTATTGCTACTACCGCTGTTATTGCTGCTGCTGCTGCTGCTGCTGCTGCTGCCTGGAGAAAGGCTCCCCTGAGCATTTCCTCTAGAATCAGAGGATCTATTTTCCCAGAACCCATTTCCTCATCTGTGAATAAAAGTTTGGACTACATAAAGTCAATTCCACTCCAAGTCTGGACACGAAAACAGATCATGAATTCAAATTTTATCCTACTTTCCGTTCTCATGGTTTGGCTTCTGTGGGATGTTTGCATAATGCCAATTATGAAGCAGTAAATGCTGAGGCGATGGCTCCATGGGTAAGGCGCTGCGGCAAAAAGTATAAGCATTTGGATCCACAGCATCAGAGTTGAAGCTGGGGGTAGTGGCGCATCTCTGTAATTCCAGGACTGACAACCCTGGAATTTTGAGGTAGACTGGCAGATCCTGAAACTCATCAGACAGACAGCCTAGCTGATTAAATGAGTTCCAGACAGCCCCTGGGGAGGGGGCAGAAAAGAGATGAGAAAGACATCTGACGTTGACCCCTGACCTTCCCAGGCATGTCCACCTACACACACACACACACACACACACACATGGACACAAGGACACACAGACAGGAACTGTCTACACACCATACACATGCTGCTAATGTTGACATGGTGGGGATGGTGATAGTTATGATGCACTGAATGTAGAGTATATTTTTTCTCTCTCGTGTGATGGAAATGCTTTAAGTTACAAAAAGCTTCTAGACCTTTGTCCACCCCCATGTCCTTCATCCATGTACCCTCTGTGCCAAGAAGAGTCATACAGCTATTACAGCCCCAACTTTGTCTCTTCATTTTTTTCTTCCATATATCTTATTTTTTTTTCACCCTCCTTTTGTTTCTTTCTTTATTCTGTGTGTAGGGAGGTATATGTGGTGTTTTATCATATCAGTTAGAGCCCTGAAATTTCCTGCAGCTCTTATACCTAGGGGAACAGGGCCAGCCAGCTGCATACTGGGTATAAGGGGGGGACTCTCTATTGACCCAGTTACTCAATTTGAACCCCAAACTTGAATTTCCATTCTAGTTTGAAGCTCATTGTTGTTGACTACATTAAAAACTAAACAACCCCGGCCTGTGCTTATTCCACATAAATGCATAGTTTTAAAATATATTTTGTTGTTTCTAGGTAAAGTGAAGTGTCATATACTAATTACATGCCTAGCACTTGTGTAGGAACCTGTCCATCTATTCAGGCTCAAGTCTCCTTTGTGGGAGACCAGAAAGTTCCACCCAAGGTGGGGCATTGCTAGGCTGGGAGTTAATCAAGCTCATCAAAGGGTGTGTCTTTTTAATATTTATGGCTCCCACAGAGTGTGCCGGTGGCTTTCTGGTGATAATTACTTAGCAGATGTCTTGTGCACTAACAAGGTTTGACTGAATTCTTCAGAGTATCAATTTTGACCCTGAAAAGAGTAGGACTCAAGGTACAAACCATAGCATCTTAGGCCAGAAAGCTTTCATTTTCAACAACTCCCCCCCTCAACTTTGATGTCATCAAGACAAGTAGACAGATCCCCTCATTCGTCTGTGGAGGAGGCTTGTTCTTTGAAGAACCACCTCAAGGAGAAAAGTGTTGGTTGTGGGGTCAGTCTCCTGAGTGTAGATTCTCACTTCCTGGTTGTGAGAGCATTGGCCATCCACTAAAACTTTTCCTGATCTTCAGTTGTTTTGTTTAGGGAAAATAATAACCCCCATTGCTTTATTATGTGGTTGTAAGGATTAAACAACGCTCAGAACAGTGTTAGGCGCAAAACAAGTACAAAGAGAGCAGTCGGTCGGCTAATCTCACCGAGAGACTATCATGGAAAAACAGCATGGCGTGTTCTATGCTGAAATAGAGTTCTATGATAGGGAAGTGATTAACTCTGATGGATCACAGATGACTTCAGAAGTTAAGTTTCGATCAAGGAAGCAAAACATAAGCTTCGATATAGACTTGTTATTATTGCGCCTTAATCCTCACAGTTGTATATGCTTGCTGATTACTTAATGTCAGACTGTCACTCTTTACTTCATGCTTCACGTGAATCAGAAGGGCAGACAGCTGGCAAAAGAAATGGAGGAATGGACTAGGATGGAAGAAATCAAGGGTGGCCTGAGCCCCACCAGGACACCCTACCTCTGCTGGTCTGGGAATAAAAGCTTCCGCAAGATGGGAGCTTGTTAGAATTGGAGGACTCTGAAGTGTCAGCTGGTGCCACTCCTAAACTACATATGTCAGCCAACCAGGGACAACTTGTATATGACACTCTGACTCGTGTTGTCTTGCACCTTGCACTGGCCACATTCTATGTTAAGACGTGGTAGCTTTACTTCTGTACTCCAAAATATCACACAAATCATCTCCTATGGCCAATAGCAATAGGTAGCAATGTGGTGGAAGGGGGCTCTGGGAAATGTAGTTTGTGTGCCAGTAAGACTAACCGTACTTCCAGAGAGGTCTGAAACTAGGCCTGAAAGCCTAATTAATTACCTGTTATGAGCAGAAATGGGAAGGGTATTGCAGACCCAGGAAACGTAACATGCAAAGAATGAACAGGTCTGCAGGATAGAAAATTTCCCTTGCTGATAAGCCACAGAATAGGTCTAATGTAACCATAATCACCGAGTTTTGTGGAAGCGGATTGATTTACTCAGTGAAACCTAATTTCTTTTTTCTTTTCTTTTCTTCTCTCCCTTTCTTTCTTTTCCTTCCTCTCTCTCTCTCTCTCTCTCTCTCTCTCTCTCTCTCTCTCTCTCTCTCTCTCTTTCTTTCTTTTTCTAAACAAAGACCCAAAGACAGTCTTCTTAATGCCTCTGGGCTAATTAGTGCTTCTTTTCTACTATCAAGGCAGTGAGAGAGTAGCCAGGTTAGGAGCACTGAACCCTGGAGACCTGGGATTCTGTTCCAGCTGTGCCAGTGCTCTGTAGGTGACCTCTAACAACCTCCCAATCTGTGAACCTCATGCCCTCCTCCCTAGAAGAGGGCAACTGACCTAAAACAACCGATGGATCTACAGTGTCCTTTTAAGCTTTAATGGTCTCTTGTTTCCTGGCAGCTACAAAATGACAAACTAGGCATTGTGGCTTCCTGGGAAAAGCACAAACAGAAAATGCAGTGCTTTTGCCTTTTGACTTGACTTTTAACCTAAAACCTAGGAAGCAGTACAGGGCAATACAGTTTAGTATGTTTTTGCATGAGGCCCAGACCTAGCTTGAGTTGGTTGTTCAAAGCCAATTCAAGGATGTCCTCTGTGTATCACTGCAGCAAGCTGGAAGCACCCTAGACTTTCAGGAAGTAGATAATCGAACTTGTAGAGTCTAGCCCCATGTTGATCCATAGGCTTATAGAATCCCTGGATGGAGAAGTTTGAGGAGAGCAATACAGAATCTGGAAACTGATTCTTCTGGGCATTCTCATATTGGACTGTATTCCTACAAGGATTCCAGGATTGAATACTGGGGAAAGGGCTAGATGCAAGCCTAGGGTACATAGGAACTGGCAAGAATTCCAAGGTGACAGCCACCTCACCTAGCATTTCAGTTGGATGTACAGGGAAAATATTTTTGACAGGAGTAATTCTAGATAAGGAAGTGAATCTCTGCTAAAAGGCTGGGCAAAGTTAGACTGTCTTCACCTTCCTTGGCCTATTTCACAGATGTTAAATACTGCAGTTCCTGGAAGCTGAGGTATTGCCCTCTGTATGGCCCAATAAAATGTCAATTCATTTACATTTTTATATAAAATTAGGGTTTTTTCCTAACAAAAATACGGCTGTATTTATAGTTATTATCTAGAATTGTGGAAAATATGAACTTTGGAGTCAGAAAGGCCAATTTCAAACTTAACCTTTATTACTTAATACTTTCTCATAAACTTGGCAAGTTACTTCTTCTCTAAAAGGAACATACTAACATTGTTCACAGAGTATCTATTTATTTTTGATTTCAGCTCTTAAATGAGACTATATGTGATCCATGTGGTATGTTTTAAGTGTTCAATAAGTAGTATTTCTTATTCTTCTTGAAGCTCAAAAAGTAGAAAATAATAAATACCTTGTTTCCAAGTTTCATGTTTACTAGTTGCTGTCTACTGCCCTCTGGGCAGTCGAGTAACCAGTAAACACAAAGAAGTTGATAAAAAGGATTATGGGAAAAATAAAAACAGAATTATTATTATTATTATTATTATTATTATTACAAATCACTAAAGATACTTTGTTCCCTTGTGTTTGAAGGCAGAACTAATTTATACACACACACACACACTCACACTTGACTGAGTCAGAGATTAGCAGGCCATTAACATGTAGAACAACCCAGGGATAAGTCATTTAACTTCTCTCAACTGCATTTCGGACATTGGTCAACAGAGGACTCTGGTCCAGAGAATCATTAAGTTTTTTTTCTAGGTTCAAATACGTTTTCTCCCACCCTCTAGTTTCCTTCAGATTAGAGTTTACCCATGGGCTAACTACATTTTCCAGTGGCAAGAACCTGTATTATCTTAGTCACTAGCAAGGAAACTTCAGTTACTAATAAGAATGAAATTGAAACTAGGTCAGGCATATATGTTTCTTTCTAAGCATGGCTCATGTGGTCTACAGTTGTGCCCAAGTAAAGACACAATAGGATTACTTCACTTTGAGCTTTCCACTTAGTGTTTTGGGAGCACTCCTGGTTTCTCATTTCTTACTTTTTTCCCCTCAGGGCAGACATCTTCCCAGGGACCTAATCTGTGCATATTTATTGACTAATAGTGATGAAAAGCCAGGAGAAGTTGATCTATGCCCAAACTGGATGCTGGTTTTTTGTCTTTATCTCACTTCACCTTCTCTGGGTCTGACCATGGTGAAGAGAGCTGAGTCTGGGCTCAGGAATGGTGGGACGCAGCTTGAGAGCCTTGGCTTTCTTGTTCCATTTCAAGCTTCTGTTTCCTATGTAGGAGAAAGCAACAAGTCTAGGAAGTGCCCTTCCCAGTTCATTTGAGAGCTATCATCCCACCCCTGATTCCTCTGGGTTTTTAGAGTCTCCAGAGCAAGTGGGACGGACAGATGAACTTCAACAAAAAACACAGGGAAGTTTTTGGAATCTTTTCCAAACAAGCCTTTGAACCTGAAGACCTTTGGCCATCTCTACATATTTGCTCCTCAAATGTTTAGCCGGGGCTTGCCCATTGTACCCCTCATCTGGGTGAAATTTTAACTGTTTCACCCACAGTTTTAATTCCCATTTAATTCTCAAATGAGGGCGAACTCATCAGGCTGATATTTAAAAGAAATCTAAGTGAATGTGTCAGCTTGTGCTTGGTTTTCATAGATGAAAGGTTCCCTTGAGAGAACATACTAAACTGAGCCAGGCAGAGGTCAGGTCATTTGGACAATGTCAACTCAGCAGTCTGAGGGGGCCAGAGCATTCCAAGAGGAAATCGGGTGTCCCTCCTCCAGCTTTTATTCCTCCCAAGCTGCCATCAATGCAATGCTAATTGCAGTCCTTGAGAATTAGCTCTGGATCTATTTATTGCTAGCTTTGAAAAAGGCTTTGGAAGACAAAACAGTTACAGTGGAAGACATTTCAGTTGCAAATGGATTTAACAGGTGGCCTTCTTGCCAGAGCCCTGGAGGGATGGGGGGGGAGGGGGGGGAGACGCGGGATCCCTGAGCTGGGAGACAAACTTGGTTAAGGATGCTCGCTTTGGAGACTGTCCTCCTGTGTAGGACACCCTGGCATCAGGAAAGCAGAGGCAGAGATAAGGAAGCAAGAGTAGGATTTATATTCACTTGGCTCCACACACACCCATGAGCAGGTCCTCCTACCCCCAGCGACAACACAGCAGATAAACTTTAGATCCTTTGCTAGGAGTTCATAAGTAAGTGGCTGGCAAGTGGGTGCTCCTGGAAAGAGCACTGAGGTAGCTAGACACACGGCTCAGTGATAAGGTGTACATACAGCTCTTAGGTCGGTCCCTAGCACCCACATCAGGCCACTCACAACTGTCAGTACTCCAGTTTCAGGGAGATCAAATCCTTCTGGCCTCCTAGGGCAATTACACCCCTTCCCATACATACATACATACATACATACATACATACACACACACACACACACACACACATAATTACAAAATAAAATAAATCATAAAAGAAGAAGTAGATAAATCCTCTGTAGATAAATTTGTCATCAAACTATGAAGACCAAGATCCAAGCCAGGCAGAGCAAGGCAGGTGAATGTTGTTGGGCAGCAAAAAGATAGACCCTCACATATCACATAATCTGTGACCTTAAATAAAAGTTATAGGGCAGTTCAGAAAGGCATAAATTGGGAGGTGGGCCCCTATGGCTCAAATTACCTCAGTAGCTATGGCCTTCTGTTTCCTGATCAATCCTCCAGGCTGGCCACCAACTTACTATGTAGTTAACAATGATCTTGAACTCCTGACCTTCCTAGCATTTACCTGCAATGGGATGGTGGGCTTGCACTACCACACCATGCTACTCCTCACATATGAAGTAGGTATTGTTAGCATTCTGTCTAAACTCCACACCCACAGTTACCTGGCAACAGCCAGGTAGGCCTGGCCCTCCTCTCTCTCTTGATCTCTTGCTTCTTGCTTCTTCCTGTCCCCTCACCCCTTCCCCCTTCCCTTTCCCCTCTCTCCATGTGTTCATGGCCTACTCCTCTCTCTCTCTCTCTCTCTCTCTCTCTCTCTCTCTCTCTCTCTCTCTTTCTCTCTGCCTCTACTACCCTCTTAACTCACTCTGAATAAACTCTATTCTATGCTATACTGGTGTGTGGCTGGTCCCTCAGGGGGAAGAGATGCTTCGGCATTGGCCTGCTGAGACATCCTCTTCCCCCATACCTCACGCACACCTCCATAGAACATATTCTCTTAATCTCTTTATCTTTTTATAAACACGTCATTAGCGCTGAAAGCATTCCTTCATGTGTGCTTCATGCATGTGTGTGTGTGTGTGGGGGGGCACATGGACAGGTATAGATACATCTGTGTGTACCTGCATGTGGAGGTCAGAGGTCAACCTCAGGCATTGTTTTTTGGGAGTCAGCCATCTTGTTTCTTGAGACAGGATCTCTCATTGGAACCCCAGGACTTACCAATTAGGTTAGCCTGCCCGGCTAGCAAGCTCCAAGGAGCCATGTCTCAACCTCCTCAGCAGTGAGAACACAAGCTCATGCCACTACACCTGACTTTTAAAGTGTGTTTTTGTTTTAACAAGGAGATCAAACTCACTTCATCATGTTTGCATGTCAAGTACTTACTTTACAGTCCTTGATATCTTTTCAGACCTATAAAATGGACATTTTGTTCAAAAGTCTCTGTTTAGTGTAGTTATGAAGACTAAATAATATTTATGGAAAGTTCATGTTCTGTACCTGGCACAAGATAGGCACTGTATAAATATTTGCTGCATTTTAAATGTTTAATTTGAATAAGATTTAATAGAAACCTTCTTCGTTCCTTCTGTGTTCTCCAAACTGGTTTACCCTGTCACCCACTCGGAAGCCCTACTTGTCACCAAGAGCAGCAAGGAGCACATTATCTCTGGAGACAGTATACATTGGCTCTCGTATTTTTTTCACACTAAGCAAAGGGATTTCAAAATGCTGGGAAAAGCCAGAGCCAAAATAAATTCTCCCAAACTCCCTCTCCAACGTATACACACACACACACACACACACACACACACACACACACGAACTTTTAAACCTTGGAAATCAGACAAGAGAAGAAAGAAGGGGGGGGGGGGGCCGCGGAGAGAAAACACAAAGCAGGCCCCGCCTCCCAACTGGCTCTATCTGCTCACTTCACAAACACAAGGTGCGCTGTCAGAAGTGCCTTGGGCAAAGTTTGTACTTTGCTTGAATTCTCCCTCGTGTTTACCAAGGCAATAAACCGGTCCTCCACTGCTCCAGGTGTAAAGCTATTATGAAAAGGCATATTTGTCTTCCACCCCACCTCCGATGCACCGGTTCTTGAGACTCTGTGCTCTAGAGGAGCAGTAAAAATTTATCTACAGAGAGAGGCACCCAGACTCAGCCAGAAGCCTGTCCCTGGGCAGGCAGCCCCTGATCGCCTCAGTAGTCTCTCTCTTCCTCCCTTTCCACTGATGGCCCGTCAGACACTTGCATTTGTCCCTTTTGCCCTGACAAATAACCCAACCTGTCAGGCACATCCCAGATGCCTCTGTTTAGACAAGTCACATTGTCCTGAATGTTCCACACTATCTTTTCCAAAACAGCCCATCGTCAGCACGCTATGCTCAGTTCCACCAGTGCAGGTAGGTAAGCGAAGTAGCTACAGACACCTCAGCCTTAAGGCCCTGCCTGAAAGCGTCCAGGAGCCTCCCCTCTCCCTGCCCCACCCCCCAACCCCCGCCCCTGCCCTGCAGAGGTTGATCACACCCTGTTAAGATATCTGAGGCCCAGGCAGAGTGGGAGGAAACTTTCACCCAAATCTCTGACTGAGCTAAATGGCCTGGAACCCACTCAAAATCGTCGGTTGACCGAAATCTTGGCACTCCGAGCAAGAATGTATGGAAAAGGGCAGGCTTGGAATGCCAGGGCCGTTAGCCTAGGCAAGTGGGGGAGCTTCAGGGGTGTCAGAGAGATGGTGCTGACTTCAGGTCCTTCTGGCAGACCACCCAGAAACACGGAAGGCACTCAGCAGTGGCAGGCCACTGGACACCTTAGCTGCAGGCATAGGCAGGTCTTTGTCCTGACTACAATCTGCCATCCCCTCCCATCGTGGATCTTCTGGGAAGCAGCAATTCCTTCACAACGTGGGTTCTCATATTTCCTGAGCGCTTACTAGGTAAAGGAGCTTAGCCAGGGTGGGTGTAGTCCATTGTAAGCACGCAATAAATATCTTTGAACCATGAACAAATTCCAGTATTGTTCTCCAAAAATTATGCTCTTACAAGGCACTTAACCCCTGTGAGCTCAAATGTGATGCCTGTGAAATGAAAATCACAGTAAGATCAAAGTGTGAAGAACACTTTGCAAATGCTAACCAAATCGAACCCTGCTAGTTACAAGGCAGGGCACGTGACTGGATGTGCGGTCTCCTGCATTTGCCACCAGGTTTCCCAGTCAGTGCTCCCCTTATAGAGCCTAGAAACTTAGTATCGCACCCAGCGTGAAGCAATGCATAGAACATTTCTGTCTTTGTGCTGGCCAGTGGATGAGAACCGAGAGGGGGAAACAGAAATCCCATGGAGAATGCACCATTCCTGAGTGTCTAATATTCAATCATGCCACTCACTGAGGGCCAATCATTATACAGGCAACTGTTCTCAGTGCCGGGGATTCTTTGTGAGACTAAATTAATTGAGCCAATACGGCTTACTCTTCATTCCTGTGACAGTTCTTGCTAGGCATGCCAGCCACTGCAGCAACTCTACTGCACGTAGTCATTCGGGCACAACTTCCTTTCATCTTATGCCTCCGCCATTCCCTAGGGTCTTGTCGTTGCCTGGAAGAGGGTGAAAGCCATAGCACTGGGCATAGGAGGAGCTCAGAGTAAGGCTGGGGGCTGGATTACACACGTCTGGATTACATAGAGTTCCATCAACCAGCACTCAGGCACATTGAATTACAAAGGATCTGAAACCATCCGCCTTGTTCCCAAGAAAACACAGGTGCTGGGAAACAGCCACCTGACGCTGATTACAAAGATTGACAGGTCAGCCAGTATCCCTGCCCTCAAAGGGCTCTCCTCTGGGATAGGGGATAGGGGATATGATAAACAAGGAAACACATAACAAGCAAGACTGTCTCCTGTAATGTGGAGTTAATAAAACTGAGATGCTACAGCGCCTGGAGTGGTCAGAGTCCCTGTTTTAGATGGGGAAAGGGTGATCTGACAACTGACAGACGTTTGACTGACAGGGTGCCTGCCCAATGATAAACAACTGAAACCCCCGACCTGCCTCCCCACCCGTGAGAAAAGTTAAGAGAGACTGCAAAGGTGCAGGCCCTGAGAAGAACCACCTGCACATCGAGAACTCAGCCAAGGTTAGCTTGCCCTGCTGTGGAAGAAGAGGTACCGCTGAAGAAGAGCAAGGAAGATGGGGAAGGACCATACTGCAGAGTGCTATAGAAACCAGGCTTTACAAAAGGAGTTTCAAACACAAATTATGTATGTATACCCACTTCCACCTACACAATATATCCATTAACCTATCCACTGCCTGTCTCCAGCTTTGCCACAAATCCAGATTCCATTTTTGTAGGCTTCTAACAGAGAAGCAATGTTAGGATTCTTGAGGACAAGCCAAAGGGAGAAGCCAGCAGGAGCCTTTCCTTTTCTACTTCAAAAGAAGGGCTTCTTCAGCTGGGTTCTGTCCCCCTAGTGACTCCTGCTCCTGCTGAATAGCCCCACCATGGTCCAACTTCCACGAGGAGATTCTGCCCTCTGGCCTCCAATAATGTGACCTCCTTTCTTTGTCCCATTGGCCTAACCAAGTGCCAATGGAGCAGCGACTTTTCTTGCTAATGCTTGTACCGGCTCCCCAAGTGTTCAGTCATCTGTATTCAGTCACCAGACCCTGCTGGTCGCTGTTCATGAATATAATGACACTGGTATTAGACAGACAATTCATATATATTCCAGTTTGAAACCAGTTGCCACAGGCCTAATTCTATTTGGAACTTTAATTGACCCTTGCCATGTGAAATAACACTCTCATAGGTCTCAAAAGTTAAGACAAGGCCATCTGTGCAGAACATAATACTGCCTACAGGTTCACGACTAAGCTAGAACAGGGGACGGGTCAGAGGGTTTGCTAGAGAAGACAGCAGCCTGGCATCATCGTATGAGGAACGTATGAGAGCCTACACCTATGAACTGAAATGAGAGTAGAGACAAGAGCACTTTACTCTCTTGGGTCAGAGATTTTTTTTTTCTCAAGATGCTTGAAGCATGACTTGCCATGGCTAAGTCCTCAGCGCATGCTCTTGCTTGCCATGCCTGGGATGTGATGGTGTGACAAGGCTCCTGTTTGTCTCTCACTCAGGATGGCACGTAGGTTTCTTGTTTTCCCAGAAAAAGGGTTCATTGTGGAAAGGGGAGTGGGTGAAGGCAAACTGTTGGCTGCCACACGTGAGGCCCATCAGTTGCAATTCAGAGACAACTGGAGTTGACGCAGGCATTCCTTCCAAATGTAATCAAACGCCTCCTATTGCCAGACGATGTGTTATTCAGTGGGGATCTGGAGAGGGTTGTTGAGAATCTGAGATGCTTTCTGTAACTTTATCAGATGGGTACTGGGAGGAGACAGAGAACAGAGGGGGACTTACTTCACTGGGAAGTTAACTTTCTAACTGTTGTGATATCCAAGAAGCCCTTGGCTGTTGAGGAAAAGATCTCTAGAGAGGTGCGGAGTGATTACACTCTGGTGAGAGAGTAAGCCATGGGCAGGACTCACAGCACACTCTCAAGGAACACGCTGTGCCCTGCTCCCCCATTTCTGTGTGTTGAGGATAAGATCTCAAAGTAGACAGAGTTTGGGTAAGGATAGATAGACTGGCTTTCTCTATTTTGAACAGCCTTTATGGAAATTACTTTCTTAATCTGCCTCATTTGAACTGGAATTCACACACACACACACACACACACACACACACACACACACACACTGTGACCTAGGCAGAATAAGATGAGGAAATCTTTGTCAGCTGATCTATGCAGAAGGGAACATCTGCCTTTAGGGTCCTGGGCTGGGGGTGGTTTTAGTAGCTACAGCCAAGAGACCTCAGG
This sequence comes from Arvicanthis niloticus, assembly GCF_011762505.2. Classification (NCBI taxonomy): domain Eukaryota; kingdom Metazoa; phylum Chordata; class Mammalia; order Rodentia; family Muridae; genus Arvicanthis; species Arvicanthis niloticus. Next base: position 11,173,015 of record NC_047669.1, on the reverse strand, counting down.
TCTGTCCTCTGAAGCTTTATAAACCATCGCTGGGTCCTGGGAAACCTCTCAAAAGACTCTTTGGGACAGGCACCTGTCAAAGGAACATGTCTTGACTAGATCCTCCAAACACTGCTATCAGTTGAGAACATTTGAAAGAAAGATCTACACTATAAAACTGTGGTTAAGCAACATGCAGATGGTGGCATAATTGCATCTTATCAGCATAGATATATTGCATTAAAATACGTTCCCTTTTTACAGGCATATTTTGGGTCCTGAGACTGTTGGAAGAAGAAGGGCTATTAACTCACTCAAAACTGGACAATAGCAAGTCAGAGACTCAGGAGAGGGCAATATGATGCTTGCAAGAGAGCTGGGGTTGGAAGGAGGTTGACTTCTTGCTGCCTACCCTTTGATACTTATTGGATTTTGTACCTGATGCATGTGTTAGCTATGAAAAGAATCTTAAAATTTTAATATATAGAATCAGCATAATTCCAACTCCACAAAGTCAGATAAAACCAAGGAAACTACAATGAAATTTAGATTGTACTCAACTCCCTGTATTGATTGAAACTGTCTCAGCCATAAACTGGAGATACTTCCAATATCTTCCTCAATGAACAATAATAATAAGTAGAGCTCCTTTGATGATAATATGTTATGACTTGACCAATCTCGGGAGACCAAGGTTGCTTGCGATGCTGTCATCTGCTGGTCTGGCTCATGTGGGTGAGGCAGTCTCTGCCCACATGCTGATTATATCTTCCAATTTCTATCCAGTGTGTTAGTTAGTAAAGTATGTTTCTACATCTGGTCTCTTGTCCTTTAATCAGCTGTAGTGAAACGTTGTAAGCATATTGTCCTGGGCAATGGCTGGGTTTTGTCATAGATGGCCATCCTATGTCACCATCAGTCTATAGGCAAGCTCTTCTCCGTTTAGTACTATCTGCATTTCTTAAGCATTTGATAGTTCTGGGCCCTCACTTTTTGCTTAAGCTGTGTGCTGCCGTACAAGGGAATCAGAGGTGATTCCGTATGCGCTATTCCCTGATTAAAGTCCTAAGAGAGGCAGCAAATACAAAGTTCCACTTTGGTTGGGTCTCGAAGTGGCAATGCCCTTCAAAAGAACCATGACCTAGGACTGTATAAAGCAAGAATTCCTTCTTTGATTCACCTCTGGCTTCTCTATGACCTTTACCACACTGCTATGTGTCAAGTTGTTACACTGAGAATTTTTCTGGCCCAAGTGAGTATAGCAGTAAAGGAGTGGACAAACAAAATGCTATTGAACTTCTAGGAAGCTGAGTTTGGTACTACTTTGGAAGGAGAATTCACTGGGGAGGTTACATTTACACAAATTTTGAGGGGCAGGTAGCATTTGGTTAACAGAAAGAGAAGCAAGAGTAACCTAAAAGTTGGGCACACTGTGTGAAAATGCACTTGCCTGAACTTCAGACTACATGTGCAATGTGAAAATGATTACTTCACTAACCCAATCCAAGAAGCTACCATGTCGCCAAGTGGCACACCAGGTGGTATAGCCACATTTCTACTGTACAGCTGCCCACAGGCACAGAGCTAGAGAAAGCAGGGCCAAGATACACATTCAGGCCCTGGACAGGAGTCCTCCACCACTATTCCAGCCTGCATGCAAAGGGTGAAAACAGCCCAGAAACAGAAGCATCCACAACTGTGGTTTATATTCTTCCTCCTGAACCTGACCAGCAGCTCCAAAGAATGTGACATTCTAGTTTGGCTGGATGTCATGGGATAACCTGATCCTGGCACTTGGGAGGTAGAAGGAGGAGAGTTACGAGTTTGAGTTACTGCTTAAGTCGCAGTGTGAGATCTTGTCAAATGTCAAACAGTATGAAGAAGAAGAAGAGGAAGAGGAGAGGAAGAAGGAGAAGAGGAGGAGGAAGAGGAAGAGGAGGCAACAGGAAGGAAAGAAGGGAGGGAAGGCATGGCTAATTGCACAGCATTCTGAACAGACTCGAACCTGCTGGTCTGTTTGCTAAAATCTATACAATGCGGCTACAACCAGAGACCCAGCCCAATTGAGCCTGGGGCATTGAGAGAGCCCTCTACCACAGGCCTGACTGAGCAGAGCACCGGCCAAAGAAATTGCTAGCTCATCCAAGTCCCCTCTCAGTTCTGAGGATCTCAGTTACTGAAGACACAGTCACTTAGACACACAGCAGATTGACAGGTTTACTGAGGCGAGAGGCAACACAGAACCAAGCTACTCCCAGGTATGCTGACAGTCAACTAGAACTCTCTTGGCTTTCTCTGAACGCCTGGTACCTTCTTTGAGGAGCTTCTGTGTATACTGGAGAAATGCAAAGTAACGCCTGCGGCAGAAAAAAACAACCTTGTCATAGTTTGTTTTTATTCTGTGAGGGAACCTATGATGTTGCCACCACCATTTTTGACAAAACAACAACAACAACAAAATAAAAGGCCCAGGAGTAAAATATCTGTTTCTTTGCTTTATCAGGAGAAAACCAACCAACCTACCCACCCACCCACCAACCAGAACAGCAGCAACAACAACAAAAAGGCCCACACATTTGTTCTGTGTGGTTACTGTTTGATCCTAGTATGTCTTCCACACCACATACCTCTTTGTCTGCCCAGCAACCATGTAGCAGTATATGAACATGAGGGAGGATGGGAAGAAGGATTCACGGAGGAGAAGAATTAGATCTGCTGGATTCAAGTGGACCCTGAAACTCATAGAGGCTAGAAAAGCTGGTGAGGACCACAGCCAGTCAGTCAGTCAGTCAGTCAGTCAGTCAGTCAGTCAGTCTGCTAATGTAGAGAGGCTGGTTTCCTGCCTGGAGATCTCAGGCATTCTACCTATTCTGCGCTCCACAGAATACCCTATCTTTTGGTCACAGGAGCTGGAGGAGTCTCTGTGCCTGCTTTCCATATCCTGTCCCCCTCCATGTCTACCCTGAGCTTGTTCAGTTTAAGGAATCCACCCATTTGGGTTGGTAATACATCCAAAACTTGAAGTTCTCAAGTAGAGGCAATTTCTTGTGCGGGGAGCATATGGCAGTGTCTGGAGACATACCAAGTACCCCAGTGGGGAGAACAAAGTGGGTATCACTGGGGATATCAGAGATACTGCAGAACATCTCACACTGCACAAAACAGAACAGCACCTATAACAAGAAATCACTGCGTCTCAACCAGGCATCAATGTGCAGTGAGTGGGAAACCCTGGGCTACAGTGAAGACTAGGCCACCACCCCAAGTGTCACACGTGGATGGAAAACTGTCTCCTTCCTAAACCAGCAATAAGCATTTTGCCAACAGTTTTCCTTCTACACAATAAGAGGTAAAGAGAGAAACGAAGGCCCAGTGGAAAGAGGCTACTGCTCCTGCTCAAGGTCTCCCACATAAGCACGATAGGGAAGGAACAGCCTATTCCCCCAACCCAAGCTGAGACACCTCCCCACGCTTCCATCCCACCAGCTCTGCGGAAAGCCTTTTCTGACTCACTGAGTCAATGAAATGTAATCTGGAACTACTCACAGACCTGATAATCACCCAGCCCATTCTAGTACAAAGCTTGAACCCAAGCAGGGCAACCCCAGACAGCAAAGCTGCTTAGAACTTTGGTCTGCAGAGCCAGACCCATGCCTGTGACAGTCTCTCTGTCTCTGTCTCTGTCTCTCTCTCTCTGTCTCTCTCTCTCTCTCTCTCTCTCTCTCTCTCTCTCTCTCTCTCTCTGTCTTCTAGAATGAACGGACATAACCAAGGAAGCCCCCAAGTCTCCTTACAGAAGGCAAATTACTGAAAATAAACACATTTCTTAGAACTGGACTTTTTTTTCCCTTTTTGATTTTCATAGCTTCTTTTGTTGATGTTCTGTTCAGTTTCTCTGCCAGTCATCAGAACAGGGATGGTCAGGGAAACCTTCTAGGGACTGTCATTCTGTTTTCAGAGTCTACATTTTGGTTAGAGCTTCTTTAAGTTATAGAGGCAGCGAGTGTGCTCAGAATTCAAGTCCAAAACTGCTTACAAACCACATAGACCCCAGAACTGCTCAAGTAGTATTTGTTGAGCAGAACAATTCCTGTTGCATGCTTACCTAACTACTGCAGCTTGAACACCTGAAACAGAAGAGACAGAGCCTGAGACGTGACCAAGGAGGTTCCCTCCTGAGACTGATTGCAATCTGGCTGGGAACCTGAAGGAACAAATAGCTCTTCTGACCTCAGTAGTATCCCTGTAACTCACTGGGGGGGGGTGGTCCTAGCACTAATCTTATTCTTTGCCTAGAATACCCTTGTCTTTTTGTCAATTGGCTACTTAGTATTCAACGACAAGACACGACTAGATGCCTCTTCCTTCCAAGTGCCTCTAAAAATCTCTGCAGGTAATAGTGAGGATGATTGGTAAGTACATCTCCCATTTCTTCTCCAAATGGCTGCATACGTAAGTATGGACAGTAAGTAAGGACGGTAGCTTCTGATGGGGAGCAGCTAGCCAGGTGATGCGACCGTACTTTTGATGCGACCTTAGTTGCATTACTTGCTGATACCCTGAGTAGTTCATCTAGCCTTCCTCTGAATCCAGTTTCATAATCTGCTGTAAGCCTGAAGCATCATGAAAGGTTGGGTTGGCTCAGTGGTACAATACTTGCTCGGTATGTGCAAAGCCCTGGATTTCATATCCACCAATTAAAATTTTTAAAAAGATTTCATGTCATAAGACATGTGCAGCAACCAGCATATGACAACTATGTGATAGATACAGTGCTTGCCCAAGCATCAGACACTAAGGTTTTTTGTGCTGCAGACTTCAAAATCCAAGGGACACAGGCTTACCTTCCTAAAGGTCCATATTACAGCACTGTAGATTTTTACTATAAGAAATATCAGGGAGCTGGTAATAACTATTTCTGAATGGGCACAAGAACTCTGGGTTTTTAGAAAAGATAGAATTTAAACTAAACTTTGAAGAGAGGCTAAGATATTCTAGGCATCCTCTTCAAGCAAATTGTATTGGACCTTTTTAGAAGAGTTGATAGCTTAGCTTCAAGGGCAATGGAAATGAGAGGCTGGAGGAAGCCATACTGATGTGGGGTGGAGGAATGGGACTTCAGGTGGGAACTTGGGATGACGGAGGTGGGGTAAGGGAAGTTATTAGCAGAGTTAATTGAAAAAATAACATAAATCTCTAAATGGCTTTAAATGCCCAGTAAAAGGGACTGATTTTCTCTCTGAAGGCGATAGGAAGCCGTTATGGGTTGTGAAAGGATGATTTATACACATCAGATCCCTGCTGCTGAGTTGTTAAGTGTGGTCAGGGAGAGAAATGGTTGACTAAGGAGTAACAAATGGACGTGAAGTGTGAGATGTTAGAAGCATAAGAAGGGAGCTGATTAAGTGCATCCCTTGTAAGAACAAGAGGTGTGACCTGGGACATTCCTTCACCAATTCAGCCCCACATCGGCTCATCATGTCTTTTAATGTGCTGGTTCTTTTCTCTGAATGGTATGGCTCTTTAAAGGCCCAGGAGCAGTGATGCCATTCAGCAAGCCTTCAAAAAAATGGTGGTGGAAAGTTGTAGACAACTTTGGACATAGCATGTATTTGGAAGGAAAAGTATAGAGGCCAGGGGGCCCATTATGAATTTTTTGCTACAGCTCATTTGAGAAATGGTAAGGTCTGAAGAACAGCTGGAGGGATGTGGAAGAGGTAGGACAGAGCAAAAACGGGAAAGCAAGACACTGGAGACTTATACAAGATGAGGCCAATGACAGATGAGAACCAGGGGTCAAAGCCTGCTGAAGACGTGACTGGGTACAATGAAACATGATGATGCTAAGACCTGTCTCCTCAGGGAAAAAAAAATGTGCTCAAATCACATGGGCACCATGCAGATAGGAATCCACTCAATATTTGTGGACAGGATAGATGGATGAGTTCTTGACACTAAATGGGACTTAGCAACTCAGTCTTATCAGGATATGGCAGGAGCTTACAAACCACCAGCTCTTTCGTTCCAGATGTGAGCGGACATAGGTAAAAGGGTAACTCATAGCTTTTGATCCTATAACTTTCAGGTGATAGATTTAAGGCATAAAACCAAATCTCCGGACTCCCGGGGTAGTTTCTTTCCAGTATGTGATATGGTTATTTTCTCCAATTCTTAAAAAGAACTTCAGAGGAAATGGTATGCATGAATATCATATACCACTTGTAATTTATTTTTTTAACTAAAAGCTACATTGGGAATTTCATTTCCGTTTTGCCGATTAAAATAGGAATTTTGAAAGTCATGCATATTGATTGAGGCATCCTTGGCTTTGGGGCCAAATTGTTCCAATAACTGTTACCTTCTGTAATCCTATTTCCCCAGACATTTCTCTCTGGCCCACCCAGATCCAAGAGTCCTGGCCTGGTGAAGTGTACATCGGTCGCTATCACTGTTCAAGCCTGAGACGGCTCTGAGCACAGCCTATCATTTGCAAAGGTAAATTTGACTTAAATAACTATTCACATAGTAATTTAATCAATTCATTTCTAGGAGGTATGGCTCTAAACTTTTTAAAATCACACAAAAAACTAATCCTGAGATGTGTCTCCACTTGGTGTATATAGAGTGGCTTCTGAAGCCCCTCACTGCCCTTGCTGTTGTGATGCGTAATAGATAAGATTTAGTCTTTTTCTGTAGAGTTTCCATCCTAGTTGAGGAGAAAAGCATTAAAAAAAAAAAAAAGTAACAATCCAGTTTATGAGGTTTATGAGCAAGGCCTGTCTCTTTTCCCTGGAAACCCTCGGGCATTAAACAGCTGAGTGAATGCCACCTCCGAAAACTGTGATTCTCATTCCCAGAGGGCATATGAGTGAGTGTGCCTCCCCCATCTGAGCCTATAGTCATTAGTCTCTGAGGACAGAGGACATCCCTTCCCACTTTTTTTTTTTTTTTTTTTTTTTTTTGGTCCCACGGGGAAAGGCATATGATGGACAGTGAATCAACATATTAAATTTGAGGTTTCAAAATGGCAGAGTACACAAGGAACGGAGGCAAAGTCTTACTTCTCTACCCAGGCAGACCAATCCAGAGCCTTCTCCCAACTTTCTTTCTTTCTTCCTTTCTCTCTTTCTCCCTTTCTTTCTTTCTTTCTTTCTTTCTTTCTTTCTTTCTTTCTTTCTTTCTTTGTTTGTTCGTTCCTTCCTTCCTTCCTTTCTTTCTTTCTTTCTTTCTTTCTTTCTTTCTTTCTTTTTCCTCCTTTCCAACTCATCTTCTGCAGTAAGCCAGCTGTTAAAAGCTTGACTGCCTCTCTGCTTGGGCAATGTGCTTTCCTAACAACAACAGCAAATAGGCAGTGTGTCTTCACTCTGTGCCAGGCATGGCTATGACTGATTTATGTGCATTACCTTGCTGTACAGTGGCAGCAGACAGGGGATCTTGGTTCTGGCGTTCAGTGCCTGTCGCAAGCTGTGACAGTTCTGCTGCTTGGGGGACTGGATGAGGAAGAGACAGGCAAACAAATTGCTAGTTGGAGTAAAAATCAAGATGATCTTCGGAAAGGAGATCACACATTCCTAATAAGATGGTAAATCTTTCTTAGATTTAACAATCTAACCTCTAGGAATCCTTGCTATAGCAATAGTAGCCAAAGCTATGTAAGGATTCATGCACAGGGCTGTCTGGGACACTGTACCACCAAACACATCAAATCAGGATGAATGCCAATCAACAGTAAAGCAGGTGGCAAGATATCTATCTAATCTATAGAATGTTAGACTTCAAAATAAGATATGGAATTGGAGTTGTCTTCACAAAATATTTTAAAATAAAAAAAAATACATGCTGGGGGCTGGAGAGGCAGCTAGAAGCACTTACTGTTCTGACAGAGAACCCAGGTTTGGTTTCCAGAACCCACAGTTCACAGTCACCTGTAACCTCAGTTACAGAGGTTCCAATACCCTCATATGGCCTCACCATGTAAAATAAATTACTAAATTGATCCTTAAAAGAAAAGGTGTATGTCAGTATTTGCTATAAATAGGCATGTCAGTGTAGTCAGTGTGTTTAACTTAGAGAAATACCTTCGTTGCTGTCGTTGGAGGTGTTTTGAGACGTGCTCTCAGTGTATAGTCCAGGCTAGACTTGAGCTTATGCTCCTCCGCTTCATCAGCTCCAAGAAAAGTATTGTGATTGACAAAAACGATAACAGAGTACAGGGGAAACTGGGTAATATTTAATCTCTTGTTTTTAAAGATGGGAGAAGGGTAGTTTTTAAACTATAACTGCCCTTTCTCAAAGGCGACCTGTTTAAATCCTTCCTTAAATTTGAGGAGGATGATGCTGGCCTGAAGCTCTTCTCTAACTCCAAGGAGACTAGCCTGAAAGTCATCGCTTTGGAGACCCCCTCAGAGAGAAAGTGGCCGTGGCTGAAGTTGTCTGGCAAAGAATCAAAGGAAAATGCCAAAGCAGGCATGGAGCAGAAGGGCTCTACAAGAGAAAGCCCATCATCGAGAACGCTATCTTAGCCTTCTCCTAGGGTTACAACATTTGCCTTGCTTCAATTTCATTCCCACGCCCAACTGTAGGCACTCTTCCAAATTGTCCAACTTGTACAAATTTATTCATACACAAATATTCTTTGAAAATGCCAACTGAGCAGACCCCTTCTATGTAGACTTAAACTCCACCTAATTAACAGGTCCACCCTCAGCCCTCACTGATGCCTATTATCTGACTCTTACTTCTTCACCTACATGCCTTGACTGGTCTGCACTACCTGCTACCATCCAACTGCCATTTGAACTCACACCTTTCACCTTTCACCTTCCAACTCTATCTCCCTTTCCTTGGATTCCTACACTCTTGTCTGCTTGGTGGGTCCTACTCAGCCCCATCTATAACTGCCCTCAAACACCTCTTCTTCTAGGCATTTTGCTTGCCTTGCAACAAACACCTCTTCTTCTAGGCATTTTGCTTGCCTTGCAACAGAAGCAGTCATGTTCTCTTCTGGGTTCCAAAGCACTCTGTTACGTTGGGCAGGGGGAACTGCAGTGCCATTAGTCTCCCCAGAGGTCACTGAATGTAGATCCGCCCTTGTCTGTATCCTCAGCCTGCATCACAGTGGCCATGCAAGACAGCTGCTCACAAGTGGGGCATAGAATATATAGATTATGAATCCAGCATATCAAATGCCTCTTCGTGCATGAATCTTTCTCCCTCTAACAGGTGTTTCTACTGATTGAATATCTATGAGAGTAGTCTGCTCCAAATGACTACTATTCCACCCACAAACATGCCCCAGAACCATCCCATGGATTGGTTTTTCTGGGCTGCCCTGACTCCTAGAGGGTCCTTGAAGCCTGTTCAAACTCCAAGGGGCTGGGTCTAACTGGGTCCTGAGGTGAGCCTGGGACAGAGCTAGTGGCCAGATCAGCACAGGGATGTGAGCACGGGGTGTTCTGAAGGTAAAAGGCTGAGCCTGCCCTAGAGCCACTGGCCCTTTGATAGTACACTGATCATGTAAGAGACCTTGGCCTGGCCTGCCTTAGCCAGGAACTCATCAGTGGTAATAGCACTCCTCCCAGGCTAATTGATCTGTTTCTGTCCTCTGATGTTCCTGGGCAGGAGTCAGCACATTTCTGTCTGTACCTAGGCCTTCCCCATGCCAGACTTACAGAAGCAAGCCTCCTGAGCCGAACAGCACCAGCATGCTTGAACTTGTTCTCCCTCCTGTCACCGTTTCTTCTCATCTTTTCAAGCTTTTCTCTCCCCTATCCTAGTTTTCTCTCTGGAAGCTTCAGCTTTCTCCATTCTAGCCTGCCTGCCTGTCTGTCTACCCTCCCTTCTTCCTTCCCTCCCCTCCTATTTCTCTCCCCTCTTCTTCCTTCCCTCCTCCTGGCCTTATGCTCAGTCTTCCTGTCTCTGTCTGATACTCTCTGTATCTCATGCAATCCCCTCCTCTCCTTCCTGTCTATAGGACTTCCTGGAACTCCCACCCTGATGCCAACATTTCCTTCCACACCATTTGAGAGCATCCCCTTTTGCTTTTCTGCCCATGGGATTGGACAGATGTCTGATGGATTTTTGTATCCTCTGAGGTTTCTCCCTTCCTCTACATGTCAGAGCAAAGAGAATACTGTTTCCAGGTCTTATCAAAGCCCAGGTTCAGGTCCAGTCTCGTCCGACCTTTGCCACATTTCCTTCCCAATGGCTAAGCTGACCTATGCTAATGTGCAGAGCACAGATCCAGGACCGTGGCCAAAGTCAGTAGGGGGTTGGCTCAGGGTTGCCCTCATGCTGAGTCTGGCAACCCAAAGTTTACAAGTTGTCTTCTTGCTCTTTTGCCCATCTCCTGAGCCTGGCAGGGTCACTCTGTGTACTCAAGCCACCCATGAGTGGCCATGGATAAATGATACAACTTTACCTTCCTGACGATGTAAGGTGAGAAACTTGATGTGTGGGCAGCCAATAGATCTGTTTCTTCTTTTCAAGCTCAGGACCTTGCACATGCTAGGCAAGCCTTCTCCCATTGGCCTATCTATACCTTGAGGCTGGCATGTTTGTTAGCCATCCTGCTTTCTTATATAGAATGAAACAGAGGCCCCCACTAAGTGTCCTGTCACCAGGGCCACAACTGAGATATGGATGAAGTCCTTTCTTCATTTATGCATCCAACAAAACTTACCTGACCACCATTTATGGCCATGAAAGTATTGTTCTAAGTGTCCAGTGTTCATAACATTATAATAAAGAAGATGATCTGGAACACATAGGACTGTGTGAGATGTCTGAGATAATTAAGAAAAAATCAGCAGAGTGATGTAGGGTACGGACTTGCCCATTGAAAAGACACACAGAATAGCATATCTTTGAACTGAGTCTTAAGCTTTTATACAAACAAGCAAATAAACAGATGACCCAAGCATTTACGTGTTGCAAGGGAGGAGACTGGCTTCACTTCCAAAACCATCCGTGTGACCAAAAGTGTTGGTCAGAGAGTCAACCATTTTGCATCACTGCTAACTCCACTGACATTTTAAATCAAAGTAGAAATGTCCTGGGCTCCAGAGATGACTTGGCAGTTGAGAGCACATACTGCTCTTAAAAGGGACTGGAGTTCGATTCCCAACATCTACAGCAGAAGCTCACAGCCATTGCTAACACCATCATCTGGATTCTATAGGGTACTCTTACTCATATATGCAATCATACACACACACACACACACACACACACACACACAGAGAGAGAAAGAGAGAGAGAGAGAGATTTAAAAATAAATCTTTAAAGTAGACTTTAGTTTTTGAGAATTTTATACACAAGTACAATGTCTTCATATCATTTCCATACCTTCCTCTCCTCTCCAAGTCTGCTCCCATTCCTTCCCTTGAATTTAAGACATCTCTTATAATTACCATTAATATGTATTGTATATATTGTAATATATAATCTCACAAACATATATTACACACACACACACACACACACACGCAATCTACTGAGTCCAATTAGTATTGTCTAATATGTGCACGTGTTTAGGGATGAGCACTTAGGATTAGACAACCTATCATGGGGCTCATCCCTGAAGAAAACTGACTCTCCTTCCCTCCCCAGCTACTGATGGTTTCTAACTTTTCATCTACAAGTAGAGTCATGTGAAGTTTCCCCATCTATATGAAAATACCAACTTGTATAATCATTTCTGCAGGTGTCACACAGGCAGCCATATTGCTGAAGCTTCATGGGTGCAGTGATCCTGCCATATCTAGAAGACACTACTTCACGGCAGGAGTTCTGGTCCTCTGGCCCTTATACTTCTTCTGCCTCCTTGTCCAAGTTGTTTCCTGAGCTTTAGAAGTAGGTATTGTGTTATAGATGTACCAATTAGAGCTGAATATTTCATGGCTGCTTATTTTCTGCATTTTGAGCAGGTGTGAATCTCTGTAAGGCTTCTATTTGCTGCAAATAGAAGTTTTTTTGTTGAGGGGTAAAAGCTATACATATCTGTGGGTGTAAGGCTAAGTATTTATATTTATAATACATTTATAGTTAAAGGCTATATTGATTTAGGAAAGTGATATTAATAGGTTCCCCTCTAGGGTCTGTGACCTTTTCCACCCTGGATTCCTGTCAAGGTTTACCATATAGGTTTCTCCTGTTGAGAAGGCCTCAAAAAGTATTGGGAGAAGTCATATTGTGATGATGACCATCCTACCAAAAGCAATGTATAGATTCAATGCAATCCTTGTTGATATTCTCATAAAATTCTTCACAGGGATAGAAAAATATTATAAAATTTATATTAAAGCACAAAAAAATACAAAACCAGATAGCCACAATCCCGAGACAAGAGAATAATGCTAGAAGGAATTCCATATGAGATTTCAAGTTATATTACAGATTCTTTGATAATAAAAACAGCATGGTCTTGGAAAAAAAAAAAACCCAGACATGTAGATGAGCGAAAACAGAGCAGAGACCCAAACTCAATCTCATATAATTGCAGCCACCTGACATTTGATAAAGATCCTAAAAATACACTCAGTGGAAAGGTCAGCATCTTCAACCAGTGGTGCTGGGAAAACTGAATGTCTACATGGTAGAAGAAGAAAATTAGACCCATACCTATCCCCAGGCACAAAAATTAACTCCAAATGCAAAAAAATAACTCAATGTGAAACCTTAAATGTGCAAATTTGTAAGCAAAAGCATAGGGCGTACCCTGAGAGACATAGGCCCAAGAAAGACTTTCTGAATAAGACTCCATTCTCTCAGAAATTAAGGCCAACAACTGGCAAATGGAAACTCATAAAAATTAGAAAGAAAATATCAATTGAGTATAGAGGAAGCCTGAGTTTGGGTGATAGTCTTTGCCAGCTCTCCATCTGAGAGAGGATTAATATCCAGACTATACAAAGAATTGGAAACCACACACACACACACAATCAAGAAGACAAATAATCCAATTTTAAAAAGTTTTATGGAACCAAACAGAGAGTTCTCAAAACAAAGTAAAAAAAAATAACTATAACTAAGAAATATCTTTAAGTGGTTTCTGTCTTTAGCAATCAAGGAAATGTAAATTAAAACTGCTTTGAGATTTTATCGTATGCCGGCCAGAATGGCGAAGATCAAGAAAATAGTTGGCAACAAATGCTTGTGAACTCTCACCCACTACTGGTGGGGACTGCAAACTGTTGTAGCCACAGTCAAAATCAGTGTGGAGAATGTTCGAGAAGCAAGAGGTCTGCCAACTGAGCCAGCATACAAACCCCTTGGTGTCTGCCCACAGGATTCTGTATCCTACTAAGGAGATCCTGCTCATCCATGTTCATTGCAGCCGGCTTCACATTAGTGAGGAAACAGAAGCAGCCTAGATATCTACCATCCAATGAGCGCATAATGAAAATGTGGAACACACACACACAGTGGAATTCTATTCAGCTATAAATAAAAACGAAACCATAAAACATTCAGGTAAATGGATCAGACTCCAAAATATAGTGAGTGAGGTAACGCAGACCCAGAAAGACTAATGCTGTATGTGCGCTCGTATTTGTGGATCTCAGCTCTAAATCTTTAGATGAACATAGACACGCGTTAGTCAATCTGTAAGCCCTAATTCAAGGTTAAACATTCTAATGACAAAGGGAGAGAGGCGTGAGGATTTAGAAGCAGAAGCCTGAATTGGTCTGCTTTTAATGCGTTGTTTTAAGTAAAGTCCTCTCTCAGCTCTTAGTGATATTCCAGCATCACATCACTTTAGTTATATTTGACTCTTGGTCTTTCTGGACCTGTGTATTAAATGTTCTGCTATTCCCTGCATGAGGCCTTCTGTGTACTGCAGATCAATGATATGTTTTGAAAGTCACAATCTTTTTTTTTTTTTTTTTTTTTTCATTTTTCAAAACAGGGTTTCTCTATGTCTTTGTTGTCCTGGAACTCACTCTGTACACCAGGCTGCCCTTGAACTCACAGAGACACACCTGCCTCTGCTTCTCAAGTACTCGGATTAAATGTATGCACCACCACTGCTTAAAGCCATGATCTTTAGGGAAGGGAAATATAGGTAATATATTCACACACTTTAAATGAGTAATAAGATAGTGTTTAAGTACTGTATCTTTTAATAACCACATCTTCCCAAGCTGCTGGATGGACAAGATCAAGCAAAAGACTTATGTGATTACAATGGTAAACACCCAAACAGCAACAAATAAGAATCTATATGGATCCTAAAATAGTAAGGTAATCCAATTCAGTCCTTAATTTTATGAACAGGGAGACTGAAACCCAGAGAACAAGTGGCTTGGCCAGGTCTACAGAGCAATGAGTAACAGGGCCAAGACTCATTGTCTTCTTGAACCACTGGCCTGAGTCCTTGTTACCAAAATATGTTTCCCCTCCATTCCTCAGTAACTCCACAACAGGTGTGCCCCCTGCCATTCTGACACCTAAGTCCAACAGTGAAGCTCAACCCTTGATGGACATATAACATCTGGAGAATATATCTAGTGCCACTTCAAAGTATACACTGGTGTGTCTCATGAGGTCTGCTGCATTAATATTATTTTTGTTATTGTAATAAAATACCGGAGGCTGGAGAACTTTATACAATCAATATGTTTATTTGATTCACTGTTTTAGCAACTCAGTGGCATAGCATTGGTGACCAGTTGCTCTGACCAATGCCTTACCACCAATGGCAGCAGAACTGCAGGGCAGGAGTTTGTGTGCAAGGGAGAGATAGTCTGGTTAGAGAGAAACTAAGTGAGATCAGGATCAAGGTTTATTTTATTTTTACTTGTGTATATGTATGTGTGCATGTATGTGCTTGTGAGTATATGTGCCTACAAGGGCCAGAAGAAGGAACTTCCCTAGAACTGGAAACACATAGGGTTGTGAGCCGCCTGGTGTGGATGCTGGCAACCAAAACTTGGATCATCAAAAAGATCATCAAGTATTCTGAAACACTGAGTGATTTTGGTGGCCCTTAGGATCAAGATTTTATACTAACTAATTTTTGTGAGAACTAACTGAGGATCCTGTATGAATGGTGTACTGGCTGGTTTGTGTGTCAACTTGACACAAGTTGGAGTTATCACAGAGAAAGGAGCCTCCCTTGAGATAATGCCTTTATGAGATCCAGCTGTAAGGCATTTTCTCAATTAGTAACCAAGGTGGAAGGGCCCATTGTGGGTGATGCCATTCCTGGGAAGATAGTCCTGGGTTCTAGAAGAAAGCAAGCTGAGCAAGCCAGAGAAAGCAAGCCAGTAAGCAGCATTCCTTCATAGCCTCTGCATCAGCTGTGCCTCCAAGTTCCTACCCTGTGTGAGTTCCAGTCCTGACTTCCTTTGATGATGAACAGCAACGTGGAAGTGTAAGCTGAATAAGCCCTTTCCTCTCCAATTTGCTTCTTGGTCACAATGTTTTGTACAGGAATAGAAAAGCTGACTAAGACAAATGGCCTTAACTCTTTCTAAAAAGCAACACCCCCAAATCCCTAGATACAGGTCCAGCCTCCACCTTGAGTCATTAAGGACCAAACCCCAAAACCCTTGAACTCTTGGTTGGTAAATCATATCTGAATCATAGTAACTATCAACATTCTTTAAGATAGGTAGCTGAGACTTCACCCAGGTGGATGTCTCACTGGTCCAAATGAATTCTATTTGCCTAGTGTGGGTTTTTAGGGGTAGAGTCTGATTCAGTCTTGAGATACAGCAAATTGTCTTGTGTGATGGTTTGAATGAACATATCATCAAATAGGCTATATGTTTTAATAATTGATATCCAATTGGTGGAAGTGTTTGGGAAGGATTGTGGGTGGGTGGGGGGCATGTAGCCTTTTTGAAGGAGGTGTGTCTCCAAGAGTGGGCTTTGAGGTTTCAAAAGACTCACACAATTCCCAGTGTGCTCTCTCACTCTGCCTCTTGCTTACAGCTGCTGCTCCAGATGTTCCTGCCACCACACTTTTGCTCAACCATCACAGACTCTAAACCTCTGAAACCATGGGCCCAATTAAATACTTTCTTAAAAGCTAAGTTGCCTTGGTCATAGTGTTTTATCACACTTTGTCTCTGTCTTTTTCTTTGTCTCTGTTAAGAAGTGATGGGGCATGCTAAAGACACAGGAGGGAATGGAGCAAAGATACTTAATTTTTGGCAGACAATCCCTTCCTGTTTCAACACAAAAATTTAATATGCGTAGATTTTCTCCCTATCCCTCAGGAAAAAAAGATGATCCTTTAGCAATAAAGTGACCAAGACCAGGAAGGGCAAATGGACCATCATCATCATTGTAAATCTATGCATAAGACAGAATTTTCCAGAGTTAACTGTGACCTTTCCTAGTCTCTTCTTGTTTTAAATGTTCTTTACTCTCGGTTCCATTTATGTAGGTAGAGCTAATAAGGATATGTCGTGTCTTTTAACCTCTGGGTTTAATGTACCTGTTTTTGGACCCTGGTAATTGACTTTTTACACACATGATGTTAACTACTTCAAAGGATCAGGGTTCCTACTCTAAGAGGGAGATACAGAATGTGGACTTGCAGTCCGTGAGCATAATGTCTAATTATCAATGCATTCCCCCACCTGAATGGACTTAGCACCTTCTAGAAGAGATTTGCCTTCATATATGTTAGCCACTCCCTAGACATGGCCTCTTTAAAACTTGCTTTCTAGTAACTTGTGGGTGTGCCTGTACAGTTCTCTGTATCAGGGCCCTTTGGAGTCATAGCTACGTTTCAGATCCCTACCTTCTAACTTCTAGGTCCAATTCTTCACCCATAGACTTCTCTAGTCACTTTGTATGAAGACTAAAGTTTACTTCCTATGAACGCTCTGGGAGTGCTTTCCTGATCACCCCCTGGATGACTTAGAACAATCTATTCTAATTATTTACTGACATCTGACATCTGATCTCTTTGTCTTATCAGGACAATCTTTGCCTCAATGACACTGAACCTTTCCCCAGAGAAGAGTAAATGATTTATAAGGTGATTGATTTGAGGTTTTCCCCCAACATCCCACCTGCACCACAGAATGGCTTTAAGTTTGTGTATTTTAACATATTTTACATTTTTATGGAGGAAAAAAAAGCTCATACCTAATTCACTGCGTGTCATTTTATTGTGTTTTGCAGATAATAACTTTTACAGCTTAAATGTTTCTACAGCCCTAAATGAAACAGGTTTTTTTTAAGTGAGCAGGAAATGCCCTGAATGTGAAAGTACTTGTCTAGCACTCACAAGACCCTGCACTCTACAACATAAAACAAACACAGATTGTTCCATCAATGATAATTGCCTGGTGACATGCTCTCATTCTGCCTCGGTGTCGCTTAAAAAGAAAAAGTATATACGATCTCTCTGTCCTGGAACTCGGGATGTAGTCCAAGCTGGCTTCAAACTCACATGCCTGGCTCTGCCTCCCGGGTGCTGGTTTGAAAAGAATGTGCCATCATGCCCAGCTATCTGTGTCACATTCTTATAATTTTGTCAATATTCCACGCATTCCTGTTATTGTTACATACGTGAAAGTGATGTTTATTTGGTGGTCTTTGATGTTCCTACTGTAAGTTTCTGGGATGTCATGGATTCTCATTTTAGAAGGAGCTAAGTCAACTGATGAGTGTCATGTGTGTTCTACCTGTTCCACCAAACAGTTGCCTCTCCAGCTCCCTTCCCCTTCTTGGGTCTCTCCTTACCTGAGTCAGGCAGTACTAAATTTGTCCCAACTAATAGCCCCATAGTAGCCCAGCTGTGTCCAAGTAGAAGGAAGAAACACATATTTCTCAATTTAATCAAAAGTTAGAAATGATCGTGTTTAAAAAGGGAAGAATGCAGAAGGCTAATACAGGTTAAAAACTAGGCTCCTTACACAAAATAACCACCAGAATGCAGCCCCAACAGGCGAATGAGCGATAACATAGTTTAACAGCCTTACTACTGGTCATGGAAGCAGTGCTAGGAGTTTAGGTAGAAGATCAAAAAAGCTACAGCATCCCTTAACATCAGAGTTCTCTTCAATTCTGCAAATGCTGAAAGAGGGAAGGAAGCTACAAAGAAAATATAAGTGAGGTTTGATCACAAGGCTTGAAGAAAGAAAACCATCTCTATAACAAAGAAGGGTAATTTGAAGCAAGAAATCTCTCTGCAGGAGCCACAGAAGAGGTCGAGATCTAGCCAAGAAAACCAGTGAAGACATGACACTCAGTAAACTAAGCAGCTTGGTCTTGGAACAAGGTCTATCTAGGGCTTTCAGAGCCACAGAGAATTCAGTGGCTGGCTTCAAAGGTTCAAAGGTCAGACCAGCTTTCGCCAGGGGACAATGCTGCTGGTAACTCAAAGTTCAAGGCAAAACTTACTTAAAATGCCTAGAGCCCTTAAAGACTTTCTAAATCTACTCTACTCTGTTTGCTAAATGGAACGAAGCCTAGGTGGTAGTACATCTGGTTTGCTGAGGATTAAACCCACTACTGTGACTACTGCTCCAAGGAGTAGATTTATCTATCTCAAATACTGTTGCTCATTAACAAAGCACCTCGTAACCCCCAAAGTTCAGATGGGGACTCACAGTGAGGTAAAGGTTTCCCCACTCCATGTATAACATCCACTCTGTCATACAAGTAGTTCTAAAACTCAGGTCTTTTTATTTAAGAAACATATAAGACTGTAGCTACCATAGATAAATAACTCATCTGATGGGTGAGGCATAGTAAACTGGATAATTTTGGGAAAGAGTTCATCTTTTAGACATTTGTGGCCCATGGGAGGTTAGATGAATTAAGAGGAGTTTAGAAGAAGCTAGTCCCAGTGTACATGAGTGACTAGGAAGGGTTTCTGACTTCAGCTGAGGAAAGCTGCAGATGTTGCAGAAACAGCAAGAGAAGTAGAATGGCGGGGGTGGGGGGGATCTGAGGAGGCAGCTGAGTGGCACAATCTCATCATAAAACAAAGTTAAGACTTCTTTTTTCCCCATTAATTTATTTATTCACTTTATATCCTGATAGCAGACCCTCCCTACATAGCCTATCCCCTATCTTCTTCTCCTCTGAGAAAGGGGGGGGGGTCCCCATGAGAAACAACCCATCTTAGCACATCATGTCACTGCAGGACTATGAACTTCCTCTCTCACTAAGGCCAGACAAGGCAGCCCAGTTAGGGGAACAGGAGCCACAGGCAGGCAACAGAGTCAGGGATAGTCCCTGCTCCACTTTTGGGAGGACCCACATGAAGACCAAGCTGCACACCTGCTACCTATGTGTGTGGAGCCTAGCTCCAGCCCTTGTATGCTCTTTGGTTGGTGGTTCTATTTCTGGGAGCCCCCAAGGGTCCAGGTTAGTTGATTCTGTTGGTCTTCCTATGGAGTCCCATCTACTTTGGGTCCCTCAATCCTTCTCTTCTTCAAGACTCACCAAGTTCTGTGAGTTTCTACATCTGTTTCAGTCTGCTGCTAGGTGGAGCCTCTCAGAGGACAATTATGCTAGGCTATAACAAGTATAACAGAATATTGTGGTTTCTTGAGATGGATTCTACTTGAGGCAATGATGCTATGAACATTGTTAAATAAAAACAAAGACTCCAGAATATTATGTAAATTTAGAAGGGGAAACAGCCATGCTTTGAGAAGAACAACTGATCTAGTGTGAGGAAAACATTCTCAATCATCCAGGCTGAGTGAGATGCTCAGCAGGAAGAAGAGTTTGAGCCCAACCTGGGTCATCTACATGGTGACTCAGGGATAGCCAGCACTACACAGTAAGATCCTGTCTTGAAAAGGAAACAGTGTATAACCAAACACGTTCTCCTGGTATCAGGAGTCTTTCATGAAAGGAGGCTTCCACTGATGACATCATCTCAATAGTCTCAGTGTTAAATTGGCTTAAAGAATTGCCACAGCAGTCTAAACTATTAACATCCACCAGGCTGACCAGTCAAAAGCCATCAAATTTGAGGCACAAGCAAAGAACATCCACCAGGAAAACAAAATGTGAGTGTGGGAGCAAATTTGTAGTTGATTGATGTGGTAGTTTGAAAGAAAATGGCTGCCACAAGCTCATACCGAGTGGCACTATTAGGAGGTGTGGCCTTGTGGGAGGAAGTGTGTCACTCTGTGTGTGTCAAGGGGCATTTTGAGGTATCAGAAGCTCAAGCCAGGCATAGTGGTTCACTGCTTTTTTCTGCTGCCTCTGGATCAACATCTAAAACTCTCAGCTACTTCTCCAGCACCATGTCTGCCTGCATATTACTATGCTTCCTGCCTTGACAATAGTGGACTAAACCTCTGACTGTCAAAAAGCCCCAGTGAAATGTTTTCCCTTATAAGAATTGCCATGGTCATAGTGTCTCTTCAAAACTATAAAACCCAAACTAAAACTGAAGTTGGTACCAGGGGTAGGATATTGCTGTGATAAGCCTAACCATGCTTTCAGGTGGAGGAATGTGGACTTGGGGCTTTGGATTAGCAAAGTAGTTGCACACTTTAAGTGGGGCCTACTGGAGCATCCTAGCAGGAGCATAGAAGACGTTACTTAACTGGCAGCTGAGGTTGATTTGAGCTGTGGGAAGCTGGCTCAAGAGGTTTAAGAGAATAATTTTTGGATACAGTCGAGAACCCATTCTTGTGATATTTTGGATAAAAATGTGGTTGCTTTTTGAACTTCTCTGAAAATTCTGCCTAAAGCTAAATTGAAGAGTTTGGGATTAATGGCACTGGCAGAGGAAATTTCAAAACAGCCTAGGATAGGCTGTGCTGTGTAGTTATTAGTATCTATGCTTATAAAGATTTATAATGAAAACAAGCAATTTGAGCGAGGAAAAATAGAAAATGTACAGTTCGCAGGGGGGGGGGGGGAGGCACCAGAAAGTAGAATGGAGCTAAATTCAGTGTTCAAGGAAATAAACAGATGTTTAAAAGCCTGATATTAAATGGAACAGGGGAGTTGTGAGCTCAGGACAAGATCTACCCAGCTGAGCTTCCAATTTGTGAAAGGGAATTAAAGAAAAGCTTAGGGCTGGGTGCACTGATGCATACTTTTAATCTGGAGGCAGAAACAGGCAGATCTCTGAGCTTAAGTGTAGCCTGCTCTACAGAGTTCCAGGACAGCCAAGCTTAGGCAGTGAAATAAACTATTAAAAACAGAAAGATGATGAAAATACATCTGAACAAGAGGACAATGTTCCAGTCCTAACAAGTAGCAGAAACTGGCAACCTCAACCACAAGGTTCTGGCTTTAGAGACAAGGATAGAAGAAAGGGATTATAGCATCACTTGCCACAGAGCTGCTGAGGCCAGGCATGTGTTAGGGGTGTCCCTGCGTGGAAGCCTAGGGAAGCCATTGTGTGAAGCTATCAACATGAAGCCTGGATTGCCTTAGAGACCCCAAAGTGTTGGAGATGCCCAAGCTGTAAGATAGCTGCCCATGAAAGCTGCTAATAGAGAGTAGAACCAGCCTATGAGAGAGCAATATGTTGCATTCCACAAAGATGAAAAGAGAGATCTGAAGAGTATTTCGATATCAGACATGGAGATGCAGAGTTTAGAGTTTACCCATCTGGTTTTCAGTCTTACCTAACTAGTATTTTCTAACTATGTTCCCTTCTTTACCTTTTGGAATAGTAATATAAATTCTAGACTATTACTGGCAGAAGTATGTGATCTACTTTTTGATTTTGATTTTGATTTTATAGGGGATAGTTAAAAGAGATTTCCATGAGTCTCAGAAGAGACTGGACTTTTACAGAATTGAGACTGTTATAGACTATGGGGACTTCTGAAGATGAACTGATGAAGTTTTGCGTTATGATATGGCTACAAGTCTGTGGGGACCAGGGAGTGGAATGTGGTGGTTTGAAAGAAAATAATCCTTACAGGCTCATAGGGTGTGTCTCTATTAGGAGGTGTGACCTTGTTGGAGTAGGTGTGATCTTGTTGGAAGAAGTGTGTCAATGGGGGAGTGCTTTGAGAACTCAGAAGTTCAAGCCAGGCCTGGTGGCTCACTGTTTTTTTTTAATGCTGCCTGTGGATCAAGATGGAGAACTCTCAACTCCTGCTCTAGCACCATGTCCGCCTGCATGCTGCCATGCTTCCTGCCATGAAGATAGTGGACTAAACCTCTGAAATGGTAAGCCAGTCCCAATAAAATGTTCGGTTGTTCTTAAACACTCACAGCACTAAGACCCAAATTATGACTGTATAATATTTGATGAACATGTATAAGTCTCTGCTCTTGATCCTAGTGTCATATAAATTGGGTAGGGTGGTACATGCCTATAATCTCTGCTCCCTGGGGATACAAGCTAGAAGATCAGATGTATGAAACCTGTTTCAGCTACATGGTGAGTTTGATGTCAGCCTAGGCTACATGAACCTCTCCCCATGTATGTATATACATATGTATATATGTATGTATGTATGTATATATGTATGTATATATGTATATGTGTATGTATATATGTATATATGTATGTATGTATATATGTATATATGTATGTATGTATAATATGTGTGTTTAAAAATATATGTGAATGGTGTGACTACTGGGTATGTATGTATATATATATACATATACATACATACATATATATGTATATGTATGTATCTATCTATATATATATATATCCGCACACATAGTGTGTATGTGTGTGTATGTGAGACAGAGACTCACTTTAATATAGTATTTACTTTATTGTAGTTATCTTAAATCTAACCCACTATCTTCAAGGCATGCATATACATCTACATGTACACAAATGAAATCACAAAAGTTTACAATAAGTGATGGATAACACAAAACCAAGTGGCCATAGCTAGAAAGAAGACAAGCATGCTTGCTGAAGGAAATGACTGGAGGTAGGGCCAAAGGTTTTCAAAGGCAACTACCAACAAAGGAATCTAAACGGATGATGTGATACTTAATGAACTGTTTGTATGAGTGCTGCGGGTGGAATAGTCAGCAGGAATGGAAGGTGTGGCTCCTGGGTATAAAAGGTGAATACGGAGCACACTGTGACTGAGGACGTGTAGAACAAAGGAAAATCAGAAAGCTGGTCAACCCCTCTCAGTTTATCTTTCACTTACTTATCCAACAAACCTTTATTGACATGTCTTCATATCAAATACTGTGTTTACACTGCAGATACAAGAGTAAACC